>NW_026928488.1:10000-34898 GCF_032062105.1 Saccostrea cuccullata
GGGAGATGGTTGGTGGTGTCATGTTGATGTGCAGTAATGTTTCGGAATTTTGATTTTGCCCCGGGGGGTCAAATGGGGGTCGAAAAATGACGTTTTTTATGCGAAAAGGCCCGTCTTCCCTGAACTCCTCTTACATTTTACACAGTAGCCTAATCATCTTTGGAGAGATGGTTGGTGGTGTCATGTAGATGTGCAGTAAGGTTTCAGAATTTTGATTTTGCCCCGGGGGGTCAAATGGGGGTCGAAAAATGACGTTTTTTATGCAAAAAGCCCCGTCTTCCCTGAACTCCTCTTACATTTTACACAGTAGTCTAATCATCTTTGAGGAGATGGTTGGTGGTGTCATGTAGATGTGCAGTAAGGTTTGGAATGTTTAATGTCTAATTGTGGCCTGACCTAGCCTTTGAGGTTATGATTTTAAAAACTAGAAATATGTCTATAGGACATGAATGTCCCACTGGATGTATATTACTCATGCTACAGGAAAATTTGTATTAGCGTATTAAGTTTGTTGAAAATATCTTGAACAGTTTCTTTAGAATTGAAACTAAAATCTAAATAAATTTGATATAGATTATAAATCCTCACCAAATTATGTATAAGTGCATGCTAAACATAAAAATGTCTTAAATTATTTCTTTAAAACTAAGCAAAATACAAATTAAAAAGGATGGAGGTCAAGGTCAGAGGAATGTGCAAGGTGAAGTTTTTGACGAAGTTATCAGCATATTATGTTTGATAAAAATATCTTGAATGATTTAATGAAACTGACCTTAACACTTTTTCTAAGAAAAGAGAGGTCAAAGGAAAGGTAAGGGCCAAAATGTTAATTGTTGCAGTTGAAAAGCTTACATCAGTATGAATTTACTATTAGCATATGAAGTTTGATAAAACTATAATTAATGGTTTATTTAAAACTTAGATAAACACAAATTTAAAAAGTGAGGTCAAGGTCAAAGGAAAATTCAAGGTCAAAATAAGTTGATGTATTAATAGCTCTCAGCAGTATGTATCAGCATATGAAGTTTGATAAATATATTTTGAATTGTTTACTCAAAACTGATTTAGACGGTTATTATTTTGAATTAATGATTTAGACATTAATTTTAGAAAAGTGAGGTCAAGGTCACAGGAAAGGTCAGAGTAAAAAAGAGTGAAGTATTGTAAAGCTTACATAAGTATGTATCATCATGTAAAGTTTCATTACACAAATTGAATGGTTTCTTTAAAATAAAGCTAAACAGTAATTTAAGGAGGCTAGGGGGTCAACAAATTATTTTTTTATTAACCACCGGTTATAACTTAAATTTGGGGATATGATATCTTAAGCCGTCAACTATCATTTGGCAAAAAAAAAATTTCATAAATTTTAGTTTTAAAATTTGATCATTTTATCATTTTTATTATACCTTTATATGGAGCTCTTCTTCTAAAGGAGATCAAAATAGTCTAAAAATGGCCGCAACCACCCAGCCTCTTTAAAGAAAAGTTACGTGAAGGTCAAAGGAAAAGTCAAAGTCAAAAAATATTGCTGCAGTTGGATATTTACATCAGTATGCATCAACATATGAACTTTGATAAAAATATCTAGAAAGTTTCTTTGAGCCCAATGGAAAGACAGATGGAAGGGTGGAGGACGGACATGACAAAAACTATACATGTATTCCTAATCATGGTGTGGCATAAAAAACTTGAATCTACATTATATGACGATGTTTCCATCTATCAAGATTATACAAGCAAATTCAAAGAATTGTGGTCCTCTGCTTTCTGTGATTTAGTGAATGGGATGCCATAATTTATGGCATATTATGTCATTGAATATGCACCCATATCATATATCAATTTTTGAAAATTAGGTCAAAGGGGTAAAATCATAGCATGTTCTGAAACATTTTGTTGCAGGTAATGTACATGTCAAATATAAAAGTCATATCTCTTTTGAAACAAAATTTATATATACAATATAATATTTTTGAAAAGTAGGTTAAACTTCTAGGTCAAGGTCACAGAGTCAAAAGTAATGATATATTTAGAAAAGTCTTTTCACATGTAATAAACATGTATAATTTGAATGCCCTTTCTTTTCTCTTTCAAATTGATCAATTTAAAATGTTATTTTTTGGAAAGTAGGTAAAACTTTAAGGTTAAGGTCTCACTTGGGTTAAAAAATCATAGTATATTTAGAAAGTTTTGTGGTAATGTACATGTGAAATAGGAAAGCAGTATCTCTTATTATTCAAAAGTTATGACCAAGGTTAAAGCTGTCAATAAAATGTACAAACTGACAGACAAATGAGATTTAACGTCCCCTCCCTTTCCCCAAAACGGGGGACAATAATGCCCTTGCTGTTCTTGAGAAGAAGATTTATGATGGAAAAAATCCCCTGCATATTTCTTAACGCAAATCAATATTGTGTTTTTATGTCATTTTGTTTGTTATTAAACATCCCTCTCAGGAATTTTTCACTCATATGGAGACACCACCACTTGAAAAATAATGAGGACAAGTTAGATTTGAGGTCAACATTCATTTAAGGAGTTTTCAACCATTAAGACATAAAGAGAAATATTAACTCGATCCTTCCCCTCACCCCTTCCCAGACCCCTGTTTGTTTATGTATGCAAACTACTACTTGTATTACATTAAAAAAAATTATACAAATAGTTTAATGTGGTCCATCTCTGAATGATTTTCATTCCTATTCTTAAGGCCGCCGCCAGAAGATAAGTTGACACAAATTCATGAAAAAAATGTCAAGTAATTTTATCATTGATGCACTTTTATTTAATTTAATGCAGTCATATTGTGAACATTTCCAGCTCATTAGGAGTGGGAATGACCTCCAGGGGTTAATTCATAACCTTTATACCATTAAATTTACATAACATAATAACACAAGAAACAAAATTATGGAGATTCAAATGGAAAAACTTTCCAACTATTTAGGAGTCACATGATCATTTGTCATTACAGGGACAGGGAGTGGATTGGCTGATCGCCCTCTCCCCCCCCCCCCCCCTTGGAATTTGCAGGACTATAATATATACTGGAGGAAATAAAAATGACTTTGTATGCCCTAAGTGTCCCTCCACCTTAGAAAACAGACCCAAACATAACTTCTTTTTTTTTTAGCTTCTCAGGAAATTCTGGTCTGGAAACCCCCCTCCCTCCCAGTCCCAGAAAAAAATTCTGGATCTTGTAACTGAATGTAACGTTGATAACGGGGGATAACTCTTCAGAATGTCAAAGCATCGGATGACCTTTGATCCTTTAAACTTGAACCTAACCGTTTGCATTTCAGACTATTTTACCCAAATCTATACCAAAACTTTGTACTTACCGATTGTCATTATTTAGGTCCTGTAATCTTCATGAAATATAATCCAATTAAAACACAAAATGAAATAATTCCTATATGCAACGATGTGTATACCACACTAGTAGCCTACTGCACGTGCAGTGAAATCTAAAAATGATAATGCCAATGGTAAAAATAGTACTTAAGTTGGGTACGTGACGGAAGCCCAGTGTGATGCAGGTGTTCAAATACATGTATAGTGCAAGAACAAATTGAAAATTATAACTTACGAAAGATGTTTTATCTTAACTTTCCATCTAGGCCTATTTCCAAAAACAGGCAAATTAGGTGTGTTTGTGTGTGTGTGTTGATGGGAGAGGGGTGGGGGTTGACTAAATTGATTGTGTATACATGTATATGGCAGCTTTCAAGAAGTTTAGAACTGCCTTGTCAAATATAAATAAACTTTGCACATTTTGAAAAATTCATCAAAAACTCTTTACACTAATTTGAATAATATTATTTGTTGATTTATAGATATGAGAAAATAGATTTAAAAAGTTCCAATTATGTGCCAAAAATTTATACCCCCCCCCCCCTTTATCAAACCTTATTTACATCATTAATTAATTCTGTTGTTTAATTCAAACTAGTAATGAATTAAGGATATGAAATACTTATTAGATGGAGGCCCATGGGTCACATGGTCACCTGAGCATATTATGCTCAATTTGATAAAACATGTAATATGTAAATTATTGAATTATATTGACTTTTTCCTTGGTAAAGCCCAATATGAAGAAGTGTGCATTTAGAGGCAAACACCTTAGTGCGGGTATTACTGTCTCATGACAGCATCTAGTTTTTTATTTGTCTAAACTAACTTTTTATCCAAAAGATCATCTTTTCAGTGATTAAATATGAATGATTCATTCTTCAAGTTAATAAAAATTCTTTGTTTGCGATAACGCATATACTATTAACTTTTTTTCTAGAAAACATTTTATAGAAATTTAAGTTACAAAACGTCTGTAGATATATGACTTTTTAGATTTTTTATTATCTTTCTCTTCATTAATCTTCCTCCTCAACACTTTACTTGACTGTATGCTTGAGGGAATATGTTTTATTTTGAAAGAAAATTAAGTAAATATTTTCTTAACACTTTAAAAAAAAATGCAAAAAAAGAACGCACAATTCAGATTATACTTTTATGTTTATGTTTAAGTGACATGTTACATGCATTTTGGTATACATTTATGTGTTAATTATTTTCGTTGTAGCTATGAGTAGTCCCATATGACTACACTAATTACTCCTCAATTGTTGTAGTTTTTTTTAAATAATGTAAATACATGTATATAACTAAATGTTTCATATTTATGATTTAAATTAGTAATCCTCAATTTTTGATTTCAATTATAGACAGCCAACAATTCTCCATATCAAATTTAAAAATCTGGACAGAAAAGTGTTCTCTTCATGCAAGATGGTCGATCCCAATTGGAAATAAAACATTTGCATTGTTTCAGTACTTGATAACGCTGAGTGAGGACAATCGTGAAATTCTACATCAAGCTACAACTATTCCAGAGTACACTTACAGCAAAATAAACTCAAAATATAGGTATCAGTTACAATTAAGGCCAAACTTTATATGTCCACGGGGAAATCAGATATTTGGAGAACCTGTGAAAGGAAATATATCAGCGAAACCACGTATGTATTCAGCCTAATCAAATGCATATGTATGTAATAATGATAAGATATACATGTATAGGCTATATTCTTTGAAATGTGAGCCGTATAAGAAATTCATTAAATTTGTATAGTTGGGGATCAAAGATGACTTCGCTATATCCGTAAATTCGCAACATCCGTGTTCGGACTAAACCACCCCTGTCAAAGCGCGATCGGCAACGCTGATGCGATCGGCAACGCAGATCAAAACATTGAAGAAGAAAGTATTGTAGGGGGTAAATTTAAATAGTTTTGTATGTGCTGGAGTGTAACCAGCTGAAAATAAAATTAGAAAACATTAAATTTAGATAATTATCTACAGTTTAGGATTTACCGAGAGTAAATTTGTTTCAAGGTTTCTGTGCAAATGCTACCGATCAAATCGACAATGCTCAAATGCTTTGAAATAGTTTATTGTTGTTATTACCTACCAACATTTGCTGCTTTTGTTATGTAACGGTTCTTGGAAGTATGGATAAAATGATTTTTAAATCAAAACTACATACGTTATCTTGAAACAAATTTTAACTGGAAAATTTGACAACCGCGAGGCGATCGTCAACGACATGTACCTTTTTATGAAGCGATCGTACAACATGGAAATAGCGATCGTACAACATACGAAATTACAACAGCACAAATCAGAGAAACTTGTTGTCAAAAAGTTTATTTTGATATACAATAAATATTTTACATTTACATTAGGCAGTCAGTCATCGTTATATACCTTTTTAACTTTTAAAATTGTCCTACATTAATATAGAAAAAAGAAATTAACTACGTAGATTAAAGAGATACGTACAATTGAAAAAGAGTTTGATGGCTAACAAAAATGTAAAGCAGAAATTTTACCTCAATTTTCATAACAGTGTCAACCCCCCCCCCCCAAAAAAAAAAACAACAAACAAACAAACAAACAAACAAAAAAAAAAAAACAAAACAAAAAAAACCCCTAAATATCTTAGATGGTTTACCATGCAAAGTGTAAGTAAAGGGACATTTTCTAAACTCAAAATTCAATTTCGGAAATGTGTTGTGTGGGATGGAGGGAGGGGTGTTATGATTCAAGTTCTTGAACAACCAAATTTTATCCATAAATTATCAGCTGTCTTACCCCGATTTGACTATATACTGCAAAAGGGGGACAATCAGCCTATTGGTTTTGCCCCCCCCCCCAATTTCAAATTAGCCCCCCTTTCAATTTGCTTCCGACGCCAATGAAAGTAAAGTTTTCACCCCACCCACCCCCGATTCTACACTGTATATGTACATGCATGATATTAAAAATTGTCAATTATTTTTAAAAAAGTAATACTACTAATAATAACAGTTTTCAGTAAATTAAAAAAATATATTGTAATACATAATGCTGTTATATTAACACGTGCATGCACAACACATTTTTTGTTTACTGAAAATTTCGGTAAAATTGATAGGTATGCAAATTCCTTTGATCCTAATTTTTATAGTATTAGTACATGTCTTTTTTATTTTCTGAAAACATTCAGTTTTTGATATGTATGCCAACTCCTGTAAATGAACTGCCATTTCATAGACAATAAAACCTTTTTTCTATAATGCTAAAATTCGGTCCTATAACACTCTATAGGTATTATTCAACTAATATACAAGAACGTCAGTTAAATTCGCTCTTTCCCTCTTGAAAATCAAATGCTCGGTATCTCGTTCTATTTCGACAGACTTTCCACCCATACCACATGGCTATCTATTACTTTATTTCAATAAAAGTATTTTATAAATTTCAAGTTGCACGATCGCATGTTTATCATATTTTCTTTGTTGTACGATCGCACATAGAGTCGTTGCCGATCGCCAAAACGTTTGGCATGTGTTCACTTCAAACCGTTATTTTAACGCTTTCTCTTTGATGAAGAACTTCAAATCTGATTTAATATTTATGATTCAGCTATTTAGAATTGCAAATGTGCCTTTTGGAATGTCGGGTATACGTAATAAGGTAAGAAATACCACTTAAACGAGCTTCGTGTGTCACGTTAGGGCAGTCATGTTCAGGGAAAACTTAATTTTAACATAATATATGGTGATTTTTAATGCGTAGAGGACTTTCATGGTGTTAAACATATATAGTAGCATTTAAAGGTCAGAAATGTTGAAGGAAAATTGCGAGGAAATAGGACAAAATAATGTTTTATTTAAGCTCATCTTCCTCATGTTGTTGAATTTAACTATCGGCGTTGCCAATCGTGCGTTGACAGGGGTGTAAATGAGTAGTGCAAATGGCGGATTTCTATAGGGTTGTATGACTTGTCTTTATGCATATCATGCTTTCAATAATATACCGAAACGCAAAAGAAACGCAACACCCTACTTTAGGGGGAAATATTGATGTAAAGTCAAGAATTTTGTATCTTAAAATTATGGATATCTTTAATTTGGTAAATATATGTTATTTAACGGTTGAACGATTTTCATACCATACCCGGAAGTCAAGTTTGAGTCTGCTTAATAGAAATCAAAAATTGCATGTTTTACAAAACATTTGCCAATATTATGGAGTTTAAAGGGTTTGTACTATTCATCTTAAGTAATGCAGCAATATTTAAAAAAAAAATAAAATCTCCTTTCGTTTCCCGTTACGATGCTGAGGCTTCTTGAAAATGGCTTAAGTACGCATTGCCATTGCTCTAGCTGGAAAATCTGAAAGTAAAGGTGATGGAGAGTTGATGACACTACATTACGCCTCAACGAGGGCTTACGTATCAAATGCATAAATGATAGTCCTTGGACCGGAAGTCCAAGGGTTCTTACAATGCGCTAAGTTAGAGAAAATTCGACCTAATCATCTGAAAAACAGCCATTTTAAAATGACAAAGAATAATTCCTTCGCTCAAATCTCGATATTGTTTAACCTACTTTATCGGAGAAATTAAGCTGCAATCGTTGTTTAGGGCAGTCTGGCACGTTTGGATTGAATGGCTGGGAGTGTTTTAACAGTCATGTGTTACTTAGTAAAGTTAAAAGATAAACATTTAATATTTTTATCAAATCTCTGATGATCTGAAAAGTGAGATTAGCCTTACTGTATTCTTTTTAAAAAAAAAATCATTAGATAAAAAATTCAAACATTTGTAGATTACTGCTTGTTGCGTTTCTTTTGCGTTTCAGTATAGCATCTCAGAGACAATTCACGTCCAACGTGCCCGTAGGCCTCATTAATAAACATATTTTATTTCTGCAATGATGGTTTTTACTAACAGTAGGCGCATTTTTTTTTAAATATACAATTTTTATTTTATATATATACATATATGCAGAAATAAAATATGTTTATTAATGAGGGGCACGTTGGATGTGAATTGTCTCTGAGAAGCTATACTTAAAAGTTTCCATGTGTTAATCATTGATATATTTATACATTGTAAATTTTGGACATCTTGACCTTAAGGAAATCAAATTCGAATTCAGTTTTGAAGCATTCGTAATAGGAAAAGTTAGTGACCTCCCACATGCCCGTGTTAAGATATCAGTATATATGCTACTTTTGAGCGTATTTGAACTTCAAAATTATTTATTGGAATTCAAGATTCATAACACTTTTGACAAAACAATTACAATCATGCGATATTCAATTTAAAATCTTATTATAAATTCACAAAGAAACACAATTTATGGAAAGGGCTATTTTTGTTTTATATAAAACTCAAATTTTCAATTGCTACTCTTTGAAATATGTCTAAAATGTTATCCTCAATCTTAAAGAGGTGCCCAGGTCTTCCTTTATTTAAGCCCATAATCTAGTAATTTTTTCCAAAACTCATAATGTATATCCTTATGAAGTACTGTCAGACATCATTAGCTGCAGATCTGTAGCGTTATGGTTTTATATATTTGTCTTTGACCATAAAGACAAATATGTTACACCATAACGCTACAGATCTGCAGCTATGACTTCATATAAAAGATCTGGAGTATAAACAATACTTGTTAAAGATGAAATTCTCCAACAATAAGAAACGTCAAAGAATAGCTTTCACCACCTTCGTATACTCACCACTATAACCTACGTACAACAAAAGCAGTATCTGATTTCGAATTATATGTAAGTTCACTCAGAAAATCAAAGAAGATGAATACTCTTTGAATTTCAAAGAGTTATCAGAGAAGGAAAACAGGATTTATTCTGTTATTTAGAGACATGCTTTATCATAACAACAACATATGTATATTATCCCAACAATTATATGTCTTTACATCCGCAAACTTCAAGTGCATTCAGAAAGAACAGAGTTCACGTACGGCCTTTTTTGGCTACGGAAATAATTTCTAAACAATCAGAATAGCTCAGTGAAAATGCATGTTTAGGACAAGATAGGGCTAAGGCCCCTATGTACCTCTGGTATTTGAAGTCTCTTTGAACGATGCAATAGTACATTATTAAAACACCTTTTCGTCATTATATTGATTCTTTAATGTTAATTTATCCATTTTCATACATATAATAATTTGTTGATGTTTTCACTTCTGATTTTCAATTGAAAACATTCTCCACTCCCCTAATGAAATGTGTTAAATTTTTTTTAACTTTTTGACGCTAGTTTTAAATTAATTTTTAATGGTCAAAATGTAAGTTATATTGAATGAGATGGGTGTATAATGTAAGAGGGGATCGAAAGTTAACTAGCGCTCGTAGTTTTTAGAAAACTACTAAAAAAATCGAATTAAAGTCTGATTACCATGTTTCATGTGTTATACTCTCAGGGATGTTGTGTACAAAATACCAAACACCTGCTAGATTTCAAGAAGGGAGATGATCTATCGATCAAATTGACAACCTCTTGTGTTTACCCCTGCCATGATAAATCCCGCAAAACCCGGAAATTTCAGAGTGTGTACCCGAAAGGGAATATGATGTTAAGAGATGTGAGAGCCACTCATCTAAAAAAATATATAATTATCATCATGGAGCAAGCTGGCTGTGATAAAAATTTAACTGCAGGGCCCTAGAACGGTCCGAATTACAACTGCAAGGACATATTAATTGGCTAACAATCTGTTTCTAAAATTACATCGGATAAACATGGAAAGTATAGCATGCCAGCGCCCGTTATGCAAATTATCCCATGTTTCCCACTATCTTTGATGCCCTGACATACTATACTAACTAGACAGTGATTCCTTAAACATAAATAACGATATTTTGAATATACATCACAAGATTTTGAACGTACAGTATACATCACAAGATTATAGAACATATATCACAAGATTTTGCACATACATCACACGTTTATTGGATAAAGCAACGTTTTTACACACTATACAGTAGCAAATTGATAAAATAATATACGCATTGACTCAAGGGGCCTTAGGTTTGTTTTCTCAGTATTATAATTTATTTATAGAGCTTGAAAAACGTATGCTGAAGTGAACATTTTTGAAAACTTTTCATCTAATTCTTATAATTTTAATTTGATAGAGTTTCCACAGAAGTATATACACCTCAGAGAATTCGATGAATTGGAACTCGTTTGTCCATCTGATGGGGCATACTACTCTTTTAGTGTTATTTTATGGGAACACAAAATCGGAGTGAATAGTACAATAGTTCGCACATTTCCGTTCACAAACATCACCATTCCACAAGTTTCATTTGCAGATATTGGGGAGTATTGCTGTAAAGTTGCATACCAATCGTGCGGCGAGGTTTTTGCACAACCTAGACGAGCACACGGTTGCATTTCTGTGACCGTAAATGGTAATTCTATCCTTTCTTGGTTTCAGTTGTAGTAAATATTAAAGTTCAATGTTAATAGATTAATTTTGGCATATTTATTATTCGGTTCTATTTTGTAAAGTTTATTGACTTTCGTATAAAAAATCATACCGCACAGATACATGCATCAGCTCTGCTGTACTAAATACACGTACCTGTAGATGTTAGAGAGGCATTCATCTAGAGGAGGCGCGTTATTTTTTTTTTAGGTCCACCAGTCATTGAGTCGAGTTTACTGGAAAATCGAGAAATAAATGTTCGTTTTACTGCAATTCTATTCAAATTAAATATTTTGAGCTTTCCGACTCCTAATCGAACAATTAAAATAAAGAACCCTAAAGGAAATCCTCAGTTTTTTGCAAGTTCAAATGTTAAAAGTTATCTCATGAAACGTTCAGCATTTGGAAAAGCTGTTTATGTTCAAGGATATGAGATGAACTTTGATATATCAAAGTTGCCAACTAAATTCCTCGGTGAAAACATCCTTCAAATATTCAATGCACAAGGTTCCAGGACTTACAACATTCCCTTAGGGGCAGGTAGGAAGTCATTTTTTTTACCTTTTCAATTTTTTCCTTTATATATACTGTTTAGTAAAATGGATTATTTACATTTTGAGATTAAGGTGGCTAATACTCCTACATCGTATTGACAGAAAAAACAGCAATAACTCTTATTATATTGTCTTCCAACATTTTTTTTTTAAATCGAAAGGTTTTTTTGTTGGGTCAGCCTTTCAATCAATAGTTCAGGGAAATATTGTTGGGGTGGATGGGGTTATACACCCCGACCCACTCCCACAATTACCCAACCCGGCCCATATTATAGACTCCCTAATATTATGTTCACCTGAGTGAAAGTCGGTAGCAAGTAAAATGCCTTTCCAAAATTAAATATATCAATTAAGAATTTCTCGATCTATAGTTTAAGATCAATGTAGAGAAAATAAATCCTTATATATTCACCTAGAATATAAATATATAACTTAGTATATTTTCTACGATAAATGGTATGAGTTTTTCGCATACTATGATGGCATATTTCTGCTCCCTGAATGCAAGATAAATTATCTTAACATGCAACATAATTATGTACATGTAGACATGAAGCATGTATTTTCGTCAACATGCAAGTTAATAATGTTGACATGCAAGTTACCAATCTTTTCAGAAAATATAATTTAAATATTGGTAAATCTACTTACTAAATTACTAATGCCTGTATCTGTATCGGACATCGTAGATGCCAGATGCAAGATAATTATGAAGACATGAGATTTATGTCAACATGCAAGATAAATGTAGATAAGCAACTTATTTAAGTCAACATACAAGATAATTATGTTAACATGCAAGATATGTATGTTGATATGCCACGTTTTATCTTGCATGTTGACATAAATATCTTGTATGTAAAAATAAAACTACCATGTTGACATAAATAAGTTGCATATTGACATAAATAAGTAACGTGTTACCATAATTATCTTGCATGTTAACAAAAATAAGTTGCTCGTCTACATAATTAACTATCACGTTAACATCAACATCTGGCATGTTGACATTAATGAGTCGCATGTTAACATTAATAAGTCGCGTGTCTACATATTCATATTGCGTCTAACTTGCACCTAAGATGTCAGATTCGGGCATCGTAGCGGAAGCGTAAAGGGCTCTACTATTGCAAGCCCTTTTGCTATTTATTCGTAAAATAAAATTTAGCTTAAAATTACAGAGATATCTCTCATTTTAGATAGACATCTCTAAAAAATAGAGATATCTCTGAACTTAAAGAGATATCTCTCATTTTTAAGAGATATCTCTATGAGAAAGAGAAATCTCTTAAACTTAGATATCTTTTATACTTAGATAGATATCTCTTTTTATAACTGAGATATCTCTTCTACTTGAACAGATATCTCTTTCTCCATGAGAGATATCTCTTTCGTGAGAAGAGACATCTCTTTTGTGAGAAGAGATATCCCTTTCGTGAGAAGAGATATCTCTGAATATTCAAGAAATATCTCTTTCACTTTCCCCTCTTGACTTTGTGACTAAGCTTATACAGATTGGTTTAAATCACATATTATTTTATATTAGTTTAAGCACGAAGTTAGATCTGATGTGTTGATAGTTATTTTTTGTCCCCACCCTCACCTGCTTTCACTGAAAGTGGGGGGTATTAATCTGGGTCTGTCTGTCCGTCCGTATTTCTAACTGCCTGTAACGCTTTCTTTCCGTGCGATATCTGAAAAACCCTTTGAGCAATTTCACAATGAAATTTTGCATAGCAACTACCTATGACCTAAACAAGAACCGTATTGATTTTGAGGTCAGGTCAAAAGGTCAAGGTCATTAATCAATAAATTCTGACTGTTTTAAAACTTTCGTTTTCGCGCGATATCTCGAAAATTCTTTGAATTTTGTAATGAAATTTTACGTAGCAACTTTGAGTGCCCTAAGAAAGATCCCAATGATTTTAAGGTCAAAAGGTCAGACATTCCGTCTGTGAGTATTTGTTATTAAATATCTCTTTGCACTATTTTTAGCACAGGTGCATGTAGAGAGTTATTTCGTGTAATAGTATTATACGAAATAACTCTCTACATCTAATACAGGTTGTTGGTGGATTTTTTTATCCTTATTACATCTATTAGAACTGTTTAGTAAAGGCTAAAATAGACACAATGTATTTTGTAAACTTTTGACAAAATCGAACGTGTATATATTTATGTATGTGACCTAATGCTTGCATATAATTCAAGAAACAAAAAAGCGACACCGTGGAGTAGCTTTTCGACTATCGCTCTACATGAGAGAGGTCCCGGGTTCGAATCCCATAAGATTGTTCTTTTTTGATTCTTTTTTTAACTTAATAATAGTATTCAACATGTGTAATGTAAAATTTATGACTCCTGGCTTGTACAAACTCATAAAATCATCATTACAGTGTGGTGCATAAGTTTTCATACAATATACACTTATTTATTTGACTACAACATGTACAAGGTAAACAGTCAAAGTATTGTCCCGAGGTAGTGGGGAAGACCTGGGAAACTGTTGCCCGAGGTCGAAGGCCGGGGGTAACAGTTTCCCAGGTCTTCCCTACTACCTCGGGACAATTGTTTGACTGTTTCACCGAGTAGTCATTAAATAAGTGTTTTATTACCTAAACTACTATATAATAACTAAATTGGAATAAAAACACACAAACAGTCAATAAAGAGTTTGATCAACTGTTTATCCACATACCAGTCTATCAATTAGCTGAACACAGAATGTAAAGATTAAATTGATATTTAATAATTTTAATTAATACTTAAAAAAATGATTGTTTGTGTGTTTTATTCCAATTTAGTTAATTGTAGCAGGTAAATAACGATGTCGTGATCATCAAAACGCTTGAATATCACGATGACGCTTTAAACAGGCAACAGTTCGACTGTCTCATGATCACGCAAAATCATAAAATGAATCGTGAAACAGTTCGAAATGCCTAATTACATTTTATGTAGTAGGTTAGGTAATACTGAATCCTTAGTGAAGTGTTTTCATTAGAATTCCCGCCCCGCGAATTCAAAAACACTATTTTCTTACTTCTTTCTCGCAAATATTCATATATTTATTTTAGGCTAGTAAAATTATTTTAAGTTAAGTTTCATGTATTAAATGTTAAATTGTAATTCCCCACTTTGTGCCTCATTATCTGTAAACCCGTGGGGACCTCCCGGTAATTTTATCCTTTTGAGATTAGAGAACTATCATCATTATATCTACTGCTATTGTAAAGACAAGACGTCCAAACATTTGCTGAAATATTTTTTGGATTACCCACCTAACTCCCCAAACAGACTTAAATGTACATTAGCCCACCTCAAATTCATATGTCTATATGTTTTCATTGTAATTTAATTCGTTTTTATATGTATATTATATTATGTGTTCATATCCTTTTTAGGACAAATAATGGAATTTTGAGCCAATTCATATGTATAAGGCCATATTTTGGAGGCCACCTATTTTGCAAAATTATATATGTTATGTAATAGTCACATACTGGGAGACCAATTGTTATAACATAATTGTTTAATAATTTTTCTCATGAATTGTGTTTTAAGATTACATTGTCTCTGAGTCCTTTTTATTTCAGTTTTATGAATTATTTTATATGTTGTCATTTCATAATAAATGGCATATTTTTGGAACAAACATGTCTTATGTTATTTGGCAAAAGACAAGCTCAATGTTGTCAGACGAGCGAATTCAAGGAATCAAAGCTGAACTTAAATACATATATATATATACTTTTTTTCATATCAGCAATACTTTATTGATATGATTATACCCCCGCATGAAAAGCGGGAGGTTATATAGTAATTGGAATATCCGCCAGTCCATCCGTCTGTACTTCCAACTCTCTGTCCCTTCGTCTGCCGTCTGTTACGCTTTGGGGTACCCATCTCTTATCCGCAAGTCCTCTCATACCACTGAATGAAATTTGACGAAACCTTCAATGAATCTTTATGAACTATTGCAATTATGCACTTCCTTTTTTTTTTGATTCGACACATATTTTGGGTTTCTCATAACAAAACATGGACCTTGCCATTATATTCATATGGTAGGCGGGGGATGGGGGGTCATTTAGTGAGCTCATTGCTCACAGTACCCCTAGTTTGATATCTTATTTTGATCGATATCTAAAAATCAATAAAACATTACCTTTGATAAAACCTAAAACAATAAAATCTATTGAACAAAAGAAGTTTCCTTTAATTACGTTAAAATATCTTAATACCATTCAAACTAGAGGAACTGTGAGCAATGAGCTCACAAAATGATACCCTCCGTCTCCCATATGAATATAATGGCATTGTCCATATTTTGCTGTGGGAAACCCAAAATATGTGACGGATGAAAAAGTAAAATAGGGGGTACACAATGGCAATATGCAATGAAGATTCTATGAAAGTTTCATCAAATTTCATTCAGTGGTATGAGAGGAGTTGCGGATAAGAGATGGGTATCCCAAGCTTAACAGATGGAGGGACCTCTAGATGTAAATATGTGCATGAATAAGGAGTTATTACACCTTATATGTTGATAAGACAATAAAATATAAGACCATATACAACATTTTAACACAAGTTTTATCCATATTTAAATCAGATTCTTTTAAGAGTTGTAACTTGCATGTCAACATAATTATCTTGCATGTACAGTATACATAATTGTCTTGCATGTTTAAACAATTTATCTTGCATAAAGGGGGCAGAAATATGCCACTATAAGAAAGTAAGAATTTTCTATTAATTTACATTTCAGCCATTCGAGTGCTCAGTGCAACAGTCGTTGAACTACGTGTAAATATTTTGATAGATTATTGTACAATCGACATGACTTGGAAACCACCGAAAAGATTTGCAAAATGCATGCTGTCTCATTATCGAGTAATAATATACGAAAACGAAACAGAAGTGATAAAAACGGAAACAACCGCCTTGAAGTATTCTTACTTCGGTTTTAAGTCAACCAGCCAGTATCAGATTGGAGTAACTCCAGCCTTTCTTTGTGAAGGCAATGGCAGCATTACAGTATATGGAAAAGCATGGGAGGAAAATGTATCTGTAATTCCAAGTACGTTTCAAATATGAAATCTAGGAGCTAATTAAAGTTTTTCTTTTTATACCCCCGCTTGAAAAGCTGGAGGGTATATAGTAATCGGTATGTACGTCCGTCTATTACGTTTTGGGGTACACATCTCTTATCCACAACTCCTCTCATACAACTGAATGGTATTTAATGAAACTTACACAGAATATCTATTACACATTGTCATTGTACAAATCCTATTTAACTTTTCGATCCGACAAATATTTTGAGTTTCCCATAGCAAAACATGGACATTGCCATAATATTCATATGAGAGGCGGGGGTATCATTTAGTGAGCTCATCAAGAAAATTATAACGAAAATCTCGTGCGACTGAGGCAAGAATTGTCGATAAGCTGGATACATTATCCTGCTGAATACAATATACGAGATCGGTTATTGTAGATTTTACAGGACATGTTAAGAAGAATTTAGCAGTCCTAAAAATATTTTGCTTAAACGTTCGGTCGTGTACAATGCTGATAAAATTATTAGTTCTCTTGTGTTATAATTTTTGGCGTCACGCAAAAAAAAGCTTCAAAAGCTCCAACTCAATGTTATTAGTAAGATTTGGACCTTTTTTGGCACTTAGATATTTTCCACTAGACTGATGTTTCTGATAATGTATTCCACAATTCTTTCTGATAATCGGTACTGTGGAATCAGCATTGTTCGTTGGAGACCAATATTCGTGGATTTCCTGGGTGCCCTTAACCACAAATTTATATCCCCATGAAAATTTATTTTCTAAACATATTCAGAGTAGAGCAGAGCAGAGTTCCCAAATGAGTAAAGAAGAATCATTTACAACTTCTTGACAATAAATTATTTCTCAACTGTATGTTTAGGTCACCTGAGAAAACTCGGTTGACCTGTTGCTATCTGTTTTCATCCGTCGTTCCGCGTTAACATTTGAAAATTATAAGCTTCTCTGCAACCGCTCAACCAATTTTGGCATAAAACATCTATGAGTGAATGGGAAAAATTATATAAGAATTTCATGGTTCCTGTCCCCCTTGAGGGGTGGGGTCAAAACAATTAAAATAAATGCAATCTTTAAAAAAAATTCTTCTTTACTATACTGGACATCAAGAAGTCACACTGTTGGCATGATTGTAAACAGCATTGAGTTTTCTACTCAAATTCTAGAAATTCATGGCCCCAGGATCCTTGTGCTAGGGCGGGGCTAAATAAATTATTGAAAATGCATTATTTCTTGGAAAATCTTCTTCTCTGCGCGTAGGCAATAAACTAACCAAGTACACAGTTATATTGAATAAGGCTGCCTCTTCCAAAATTGTGAATTTCCTGGTCCCAGTGTCAGGGGTTTTAGTGTAAGTATATAGTTATGTTGAATAAGGCTGTCTCTTCCAAAATTGTTGATTTCATGGCCCCTGGGTAGGGGGCTCTGGTGTTAGGGCAGGATTCTATTGATCATATAGTGAAAATGCATAAATTCTTTAATAATAAAATCTTCTTCTCTGCTTCTATGTGGTTAACAAACTAACAATTTAAGTACACATTTATTATGAGCAAGAACGTCTCTTCCAAAATTATGAATTTGATGGCCCCTGGGTCTGGAGTTCTGGTGTAAGGGTGGGGCTCTATTGATTACATAGGGAAAATACTTTAATTCTTTAAAAATCTTCTATGCTCATGGGTATTAAACAAACTAACTAGATACTTAGTTATAATGAGCAAGAATGCCTCTTCCAAAATTGTGAATTATATGGGCCCTCGGTTTGGGTTTCTGGTGTAAAGGGGCACTATTGATTATACAGTAAAATTCGTTTAGTGCGAACACGGATATTGCAAATTTACGGATATAGCGAATATATCTTGGATCCCCAGCTATACGAATTTAACGGATTTCTTATACGGATATATCGAAATGCGGATATAGTATAAATATGATATTGTTATAATATAATAACTAAAATGTAAAAAAGGAAGGATATGTCAATCAAAAGGGGCCAGAGATTTCTAGTTTCAATAATTCCCAGTAAAAATAAGTTTCTGAACACATTTTAATTATATTTCCGTGTGAAATCTATAGCAACATATAACATACAGAATATATAATTTTTTTTTCAAATCTGCGTTCAGGCTGCCGCTCCTTTAAATACGGTTGTCTCTTTCCCTTATAAATGAAATAAATGTCGTATATTAGAACACAAACGTTTGACTGTATTCAATGTTTCTATGTTGGTGTATCAATGATTATCTATTACTTTTTTTGTCGCAGATATTTCGAACTCATACCTTGAGGCGTCTGAAAACGAAAAGATTACAGTTGCATGTCCATTCCTTAGTAGATCCAACTATCACATTTCTAAAGTAATACAATGGGAGCACAGATTGGGAATAAATAAAATACAGATAAGAAAGTTTACTTCAAGAGAAATTAATCTTTTTTATCTGTCATACATGGATATGGGAGAATACTACAAATCGTGCGGGAGTATATCTGGAACGGTTGTGTCTGAAAGGAGCATTGTTTTTGTAGCTGTAAAAGGTAAGATATTTTTGCTTTCCATGATTTAATTTAAAATAATCCTTATACGATAAAGTTGGTCCTGATATAAAGACGGATTTGCTTCCGACTAGTCATTATCTTTTGAACCACAAGAAAAGAAATTAGATATATTTGCAAATAATGACTTGGTCTTGAAAGTAAACATATGTAGATAGTCAAGTACAAAATCAGAAATTCCGACAATTAGTATTTTTTTTTTCAATTAAAAAATAATTATTCATACTAAATATTAACATAAGAATTCCGTAAACTGTCTTTTTTAAAGTCATTTAATCGACTATAATTCCGGAGCGGAAGTGATGTCATCAAAGCGGAAAAAGGATAAGTTCAAGAGATGTAACATAAATATTGAAAAAAAATTAAGCCCTTCAAGAGAAATGACTTGCACAAATTCGATAAGAAAAAAGGAATTAAAATAACTGTAGAACAAAGAAGCTTAACATGTATATTAATTCTTCTCAAGAAATAATGGCAAGGTCAACCAAACTATTCAGAAAGAAAAACCGGGTTCAAGTTTAATCAAATTTATGGTCATTGTCTCTTTTAAGAAACGTAGTTTAGAATTAAAGTAAATTGTAACAGAAAAGTCGAAACTTTAGTGAAAGCTATTATAACGTGTAGATTTTTCAGTTTTATTCAAGTCATGTCTTGGGAAGGGGTCGGTGAGGCTACAATAGGTAATCATTTTTTTTTAATAGAACATTCAAGAATATTTTTTTTTTCACTTTTTTCTCAAAATTTTCTCAAGAACTACCAGGGCAGAAGAGATTATACATGTCAAAGCTTCAGTTCATAAAATACGTTTAATCTTGTAGACGCTGATACGAAAAAGACGCTAACATTTCTCAAGAGTGTCAAACAGGTTTAAAAAACTTTTTAACGTTACCCTACACCGGCGAGTGATGACCTCTTCACTACATCTTCATCGTCCACGTTGGCCCACAGATCGGAACAAATTTAGGGCCACAACAGTATCTTTTATTAATTTGTTATTACAAATTAGACATTTTTTTGTAATAGCAAATTAGTAATTTCTTAAACCTAGTATTTTATACGTCAAAGTTATTGGTCAATAATAAGTTATAAAAGCTATACTAAGAGATTTGTTGATACGTGTAATTAGATAATAAAAAATTCTAATTTGTACCATGAACAGATGCGCATACACATGGGCGTCGCTCTGATTGGCTGACAATAAAAATCTTGATATCTTTCTTGTTTACTGACAGCATCCTTTGATATTTAAGATACAAGTATATACCATAAGGTTCTAAATTCCTGAAAGCACGTGCATGCTGGAATTTGATTGGCTGAAACTTTAAATGGGTATAACGTCCATCGTTCTCAACAAAATAACTAAAAGATGAAATTTTGAATATAGATAGATATAATAGGTTCCTACAATACGCTACTATCAAAATAGAATGCAAGGACGTACTTTCACGTGTGTTGAAATCTGATTGCCTAAACTAATTTTACGTACCGGCCAAATTCTTATTTGATAGGTCTTGTAATTGTTAACATTATTCGTTCAATACATTTAATAAATATTTTCAGACGGTATTCGGCAATAACGGTGGAATACTTAAATAACAGTAAAATACAAAAGCCCTTAATTTAAAAAAAAAAACCATGATACATAGATACTCCGTTGAAAAGAGATTGATTGATTGATTGTATATTGTTTAACGTCCCTCTCGAGAATTTTTCACTCATATGGAGACGTCACCGTATGCCGGTGAAGGGCTTCAAATTTTGACCTTTACTCGGCACTCAGGGCTATTGAGCAGTGAGGGATATTTATCGTGCCAACGCCTGCCGCTGACACGGGGCCTCGGTTTTTAAGGTCTCATCCGAAGGACCCGCAACTTTCACTTCAAAGTGCCGATCGCATGGCGAAGGAACAGTTGCTACCCATTTTATCGACTGGGTCAGTCGCGGCCGAGATACGAACTCACGACCTCCCGATCACGGAGCGAGCGCTCTACCGACTGAGCTACCATGAACGGTCCGTTGAAAAGGGAATATCTAGATCTAATAATGATAAAAAGAGCAAATACAACATGTTCCTAAACTTCGTTCAACCATTAAATGCAGAACAAAAAGACCCCAAACCCGGTCCAAATTGCTGTCATCCTATCGTGTTCAAAATAAACTTATCTAAATTTAACAAAAAACCCTTTGATCTTTTTAACTCACCTGAGCCGAAGGCGAAATTTGTCCGTTGTCTGTCGTTGTTGTTGTCGTCGTTGTAAACTTTTCACCTTCTCAAGAACCACAGAGCCAATTTTAACCAAACTTACCACAAGGTATTCTTGGGTCAAGGGGATTTAAGTTTGTACATGTACAAATGAAGGGCTATGCCCTACTTCGAATGTAGATATTTACGAAATAGTGAAAAAAATAAACGGCATCATTGAAAAATCTTCTCAAGATCCATTGGGACAGGAAAGCTGAAACTCATGTAAAATAATATTGCCAGGCAGTGTAGATTCAAGTTTGTTCAAATCATGACTCCTAGGTGTATAGTAGTGCCACAATGAACGAAATTTTTACATAAAAATATATAGGAAGAATTTTCAAAAATCTTCTCAAGAGCAGCAAAGCAATGATTGGTCATATTTTTATGGAAGCATCCTTAGGTGGTGTAGATTCAATTTTGTTTAAATCAATACCCCCGGGGTAGGGCAGGGTCTCAATGAACGATTCAAAGTTAACATAGGAGTTATAGAAAAAAATCTTTAAAAATTCTTCTTCTTAAGAACAGCAAAGCTATGATTGGACATAGTTATATGGAAGCATCTACAGGTGGTGTAGATTCAATTTTTTTTTTCAAATCATGACCCCCAGGTAGGGTTGGGCCAGAATCATGCACGATCAAAGTTTTACATAGGAGTATATAGCAAAAATCTAAAAAAAAAATTCTCAAGAACAGCAAAGCTTTGATTGATCATTTACAGAGGAGTATATAGGAAAAATATTTTAAAAATCTTCTTCTCAAGAACAGCAAACCTATGATCATATTTATATGGAAACATCCTCATGTGGTGTAAATACAAGTTTGTTCAAATCATGACACCTCGGGGTAGGATGGGACCACAATAGCTGCAGAACTGTAGCTCTCTGCTTGAGAAAATTTGGATAGATAAAGCAGAGAGCTACAGATCCAAGCGATGTAAAAACCTTCGACTTACGCCGACGATTTTTTGTCGCTACTTTAGGTATTTATTTCTATTTATTTTGTGTATTTTAATCTTTCTCATGCTTTTAGAATGGTATCCTATAATAGTTCATGTATTTTAACTCTTATATTTGACCCTTGTTTACTTTTTAACGGTCCGAAACAGTCCTGTATATAGTTTTGTAATGTCGGTTTAAAAGAGTTCCATTTTGACGTCCGTAACCACAAACAGCCATTTGTTAGCGTCGAGAGGAAAGTAAATGATCAGGCATTAGAAGTTGCATGTATGATAATTATTAAATACCATTTAAAATTATTTCCAAAGCTTTGGAAAGTATAAAATACACGAAAAAATACCCATAGTGAGCGACGAAAAATCGTCGGCGTAAATCGAAGGTTTTTACAACGCTTGGATCTGTAGCTCTCTGCTTTATCTATCCAAATTTTCTCAAGCAGAGAGCTACAGTTCTGCAGCTAGGACCACAATGGACGATTAAAGTCCAAAGTCCGATCAAAGTTTAATACATGAAAAATCTTTAAAAATCTTCTTCGCAAGAAACAAAGCCATGGTTGGCCAAAGTTATATGGAAGCACCCTCGATCAGGTGATGTAGATTCAAGTTTGTTCCCTCTCCCTTTTAGGTATACATGTAGGTTGGGATCACAAGCGTTTAAGCTTTGGAATGCTAAACTGATTTTTGCTTTTTTTAGCCAGTGCTCAGGTGAGCGATGTAGCCCTTGGGCCTCTTGTTTTCAATTCTACGTAAAAGATGCAATTTCAACTGAAACAATCTTATCCCCATAATCCAAATTATGTTTCATAATCATAATATAAGATATAAAATATTTCTTTAAGAAATTATTAATAGGTCAAATTTATTGAAAATTATTCGGTTTATCAGACATGTTTTAAACAAATAACACAGTTTGTATTGTTTAATGATTTTAAACATGAAAAAAAAAATCATAAAAGTTACCTTCATTTACACCTTTTTACATTCAGGACCACCGATAATCGCTTCGCTTACAGAGATAGAAAGATTTAGTCGTAAACTTTCCTTGAATGTGATAAGTTTACCGTCGCCAGACAGCAATGTTAGCATCAAGAACAGTAAAGGGACTGAATTATCCAGGTCATCTGCAAGAATAAGGCCGGGATTGGTGAATTACACAGCGTACGGAGTCAATGTTCAAATAAAGGGATACAAA
This sequence comes from Saccostrea cuccullata, assembly GCF_032062105.1. Classification (NCBI taxonomy): domain Eukaryota; kingdom Metazoa; phylum Mollusca; class Bivalvia; order Ostreida; family Ostreidae; genus Saccostrea; species Saccostrea cuccullata. The sequence goes on from NW_026928488.1 coordinate 33,374, forward strand.
ATGGATATTGTGATCGAGCATGCAGAAATTGAATGGTTTGGAGAAATCATTGTAATTGTTTCAAACAAGCTGGGTGCTGGGAAATACAGATTAATGGTTAAAAAAAAGTCATGGTTAGTATGACAGTTATTTAATAGTTCAACTGCGCATGCCTTTTATTTATTTCTTTCAATATGCACATCAAACATTTAAATGTTATTCTTTGATTTTCAAGAGAGCTTTTTTGATGAAAGTGAAGTACTAACGGTAGGCACTGTGAGTGGTTTGATCATCGTCTCCGTTGCCATCATTCTCATTTGTTTTATCAAGAAAAGTAAGTGTTCTATACAACATATATGTCTGAATGTATCCAAAATAAATTTAGAACTAGACTACTGTGAGCACTGAGCACAATAAATTACACCCCTTCCCCCGCCTTCCACATGATTAAAATTGCAAACTCCATGTTTTGCTCTGGGAGACAAGACATAGTTTCCTAATAAACTAGAAATTGATCATAAAGATTTTTTTTGTTTAACGTTCCTCTTGGACCGTGTAGAGCAGCTGCAAATTTTGTCCTATACTTGGCACTTCTGACCATTGAGCAGTAAAAAATCTTTTTAGTGCCAGCACCTACTGTGACACAGGACCTCGGTTTAAACGGTCTCATCCGACGGACCTGTCTCCGCGTCCCACAGTGGGATTCGAACCCTCGACCTAAGGAATATCAACTCCTTACTTCACGACTCTAGAGCAGACGCTATAATCACCGCGCCATCCGGGAGGCTGATCATAAAGTTAAAGTATCTTTAACTAACCTAGAATTATTGAAATTCGAATTCATTGCTCATGCAAGAATTTTTATGTGTAGTTCTATTTGTAGGAACAAAGCACAGTTTCTGTTTGCCAAAAGAAAAGTGAGTATCACCTCTATATTACTTACACTGATTTGTCTAATATACTAGTATGTCAATTTAATGACCATATACTTCAGTTTTTTTTGCATGTCTAAATTCTTTAAAAAGAACTATTTTGTTTCATGGAAGACAACAACACATACCTATCCAGTTAGCAGATCAATTGTATTCCAGACATCGTTCTCTCAATCAGAATATTGTGCAACTCGGTAAGTAAATTGTCTGTAAAAATTCTAAATTGAGTATGAAAATCATTATAGAACATTACAATGTATGTAAACTATGTATATTCTCATTTAAAAGTGGAAAGTCATGGAGCTCATCAAAGAGGATCCAACCCCTAACCAGTTATGCTGTGCCTTACAGAACAACAAATTTGGGGATAAACGTAATAAAAGTGATAAAGCACATCTTTAGAGAGTTTGCAGTACAGTAGATGACAAACATTCAATACTTAAATTTGCTGTTATTTTTTTACTAAGTCAAATATGAAATTGATTTGAATGTTATATATTTGTGTATATTCAAATGGAAACGGAGAAACTCGCACTGAAGTGACGTCAAAATGGCTACAGAGACGTTGATGAAAGTGCAGCTTTACAGGACAGCGAGACATTCAAATATTGAAT
>NW_026928489.1:0-33691 GCF_032062105.1 Saccostrea cuccullata
TGTCTTGACATTTAGAAGTTCTTAATTCTGCATGAACATCAAACACTCAAGTATACTGTCTTTTAATACATTGTGTGCGGTCGCATGTGCATGCACGTCCATGTATTTACTTTTGATAGTACTATAATGTAGGCAATCATTATATCTATTCATATTTGAAATTTCACCCTGTATTATTGAGAACCAAGAAATTTGTAGGCATTTAAAGTTTTAGCCAATCAGATTGCAGCACACGTGCATGTGCGTGCGTTCATGATTATTCTTATATATCATGCTGTAGATCTTCATAATGTAAGACTATGTTCAAAATTTCAAGGGATTTTGTCAGAAAACAAAATAGATATTTAGACTTTAAGTTTCAGCCAATCGCAGCGAAGGGCACCTGCATGCGCCTGAGATCTTGCTTTTTTGACCATGTCATCATGTCTATACTACTATTATATCCTTATATTATGAGTTTCAAAGCATTTCATCCAATATTTTAAAAGTTACGGCTAAATCTATTATATTGGTCATTTCAAGTGTTACACGTGCGCGCACCTGCACGCACGTGCGCGCAAAATGACCTTCGTTCCGCACATCTACATAACATACCTAGTGACCCTAAAAAGGTTTCACCTAGATCGGATGAGTAGTTTACGAGAACACTCGCGGACAAAAAAGTACCGGAGAACAAAGAAAAAATTCAGAAAAAGTAAAAACAATATGTTCCCAAACTTCGTTTGGGGAACATAATAACTAGAAAGTCTGCTATTGCAAGCAATAGCATATGTCGCCCCGTACTGGACAAGATTTCATTTTTATCATCACTAAAACAATGGTCCATTAGCTAAGCTTGGACAACCATCGAGTCGTATCACTCCTTTCCGTTGGAAACGAAAGACCTTAATTGGGTACATCCCATTTTATTTTTAGAATCGGTAGGAGGAGAAAGTAGTGCAGGAAAAAATTACAAGTTCCTAAATTTGCAGACTTGCATAAAAGAAATTGGGCAGATGTACTGAACTGAGCCTCATACTTGTTAATTGGCAGTATCTTTCCTACCAAAAAAGCTTGGCAAATGTAATTTTTTAAGAAGATCAGCCGAATTATTTTGTGTATTATAACGCCAGTTAAAACTCTGAAATTTCACTTTCATTTTTAGAGGTTCTGCCGGAAAACGAATCTGACATGCCACCTTCAATTCGAGCATTTCTGCATTGTACAGGGCTGATGTTTCTTATGAGATGATAAATCATGTGTAAACTTTCTCAGTTTAGCGGAATCGTGAACATTTTCGGCGAGATGAATATTTTGTTTACAGTAGTGATCAAGGCTTAGCGCACTTGTAGGAGCGGATCCTAGGATTTATGAATGAATAAAAACTATGGAAATAACGTACCAATTTTCTAATTTATACTTGCACTATCTAATGAAATTAATAATATACAAGTTATAGAAATACAAAAAAATGCGAAATGCTAATAAATGCAGTTGACAATCGTTATTTTATATATAGATAAAATAAAATAATTATAAAATCTAGAGACAAGACAGAAGAAGAATGAAGGTTGGCAAACTATGAAATCACATCAGGAGAACTGAATTTTATGAATAAAACTTTTAAAACGTTACTTGTAAGTTGTATATGTTAGATATGTGTATTCTAACTGGCAGTGCGCTTCAAAAGGGGGGGGGGTCGTCTTGAACATAGTACCTTACGTTTGAACGGTAAGGGCTAGGGCTTTCGTATTTCAAATATGTAATCCTTGTGAAAAGAACTTTTATTGGACACGAAGAACTTTGACCCTTTGACCTAGACCTTGGAGAACACATGTGTACATCTTAACCTTTTTTCTGTTTCGTTTCTATGACAACTGTGAGCGACTCATTACAATTATTTTAAAAGTAAAAATCACTTTGACACATTGCAAGGAATTAACATTGAAAGTTTCAAAACGATTGCTTGAGTAGTTATTGAGAAAATCGAAATTAAAGAATTTTAACATTCCCCTGGTTTCCATGGCAATAATCGAGTATTTGAAAATTTTAAATGCAAGGCGCACAACTACAGATACTAATCATTAAAATAAAAAGAGTTTCATTACGAACGTTTAAGGGACCAGAGAGAACACTCTCGGACAAAATTCGTCGCTTTTTACAGGTTTCCATGGCAACGGTAGACATATTGGAACTGAACGACCTCACTGCACAACTACAACCAGTGATCGTCCTTTGAGGAAAGTTTCAGGAAGATTGCCCCAGCCATCTCCGAGAAACAGCCTGGATAAAAAAACATGCGTACAATATCAATATGTCGTCCCCGACTTCGTTCGGGGCGACATAACTAGTGCTAATTGTAACGGGAACCGTTACAGATGTTCCCCAAACGCTCCCCAACTCCCTTTTGGTGCCATATTCCCTGTAAGCCTTATTAAATAAGACAACATCTGTGTATGTTTGACTTTAACAACGTTTTCCCAAAAGGATACCAATTATATTCAAATTTTAATTTGAACATGTGAATGCACGTGCGTAATGATCATTTATATTTAAATTTACTTTATATTAAAGCATTTAGTCAAAAAGTATTAAAAATCACTAATTCAAGTGTATTTTTAATTTCACTCATTCCAAATGCACGCACGTGCGTGCACGTGCATAATGACCATACCTTCTTGTAGGAGGCCCTTATATCTATCTATGTTCTAAATCCCATCCTGTTTGGTTGAAAACCAAGGGAATTATAGCCATTTCAAGTTTCAGCCAATCAGATTACAGCACACATGCATCCACGTGATTTCAAGAATTTTTTTCTAAATCATATTGTAGAATATCCTAATGTATGACTATGTTTTAAATTTCAAAGCATTTCGTCAAAAATCAAAGAAGATATGGCCATTTAAAGTTTCAGCCAATCAGATTGCAGCACACATGCATACGCGTGATTTTTTGAATTTTTTTGTATAGCATATTGTGGGATATCCTAATGCATGATTATGTTTTAAATTTCAAAGCATTTCGTCAAAAAACAAAGGAGATATAGCCATTTAAAGTTTCAGCCAATCAGATTGCAGCGCATGTGCATGCGCGTGATTTCATGAAATTTTTCCATATCATATTGTAGAATATCCTAATTCATGACAATGTTAAAAATTTCAAAGCATTTCGTCGGAAAACAAAAGAGATATTGAGATTTTTGTTTCAGCCAATCAGAGCAAGGCGCACGTGCATGCGCGTGTGTTCGTGCTAATCTGACAGTGTCATATTATTAACACTATTAATATATCCTAATGTAATGAGTTTCAAAGCATTTCATCAAAAATTATAAAAGTTATAGCTATATTAAGTATATCAGTCATTTCACTCATTTCACGCGCACGCACGTGCATGCGTATGCGCGCAAAATAACCTTCGTGTTGCACACCTACACTACACACCTATTAACCCTAAAAAGGTTTTAGCTCAGTTGGGTGAACAGTTTTTGAGAACACTCGCGGACAAAAAAAGTACCGGAGAACAAAGAAGAAAAAAAAAGAATAATAACTAGGGCTAATTGTAACGGGGACCGTTACAGATGTTCCCCAAACGCTCCCCAACTCCCTTTTGGTGCCATATTCGCTGCAAGCGCTATTAAATAAGACACACTTTATGCAATAAATTTTAGCATTGCACGCGTGCTCATCTGAATGCATGTGCGTAATGACCATATCGTTTTGTCTACATTATTTATATATTTTTTAATATACTTAATCATGTTAATATCAAATCAATTAATCCAGAAGTATTAAGAAATACACTCATTTAAGCGTATTTTTAATTTTATTCATTTCACGTGCATGCACGTGCATGAGGACTATATATTCTTGTAGGAGTCTATTATGTCTGTCTATGTTCTAAATCCCATCCTGTTTGGTTGAAAAACAAGAGAGTTATAGCCATTTACATTTTTAGCCAATAAGATTGCAGCGCACGTGCATGCGCGTGTTTTCACGATAATTGTTATACATAATATTGTAGTACATCCTAAAGTATGTATATATTTTAGATTTCATAGCATTTCGTCAAAAAACAGAAAAAATATTGAGATTTTTGTTTCAGCCAATCAGAACGAAGCGCACGTGCATGTATGTGCATGATGACCATACCGTCTTGTAGGAGTCCATTATATGTGTCTATGTTCTAAATCCCATCCTGTTTGGTTGAAAACCAAGGGTGTTATAGCCATTTAAAGTTTAAGCCAATCAGATTGCAGCGCACGTGCATGCGCGTGTTTTCAAGACAATTGTTATATATCACATTGTAGAACATCCTAAAGTATGCCTATATCTTAAATTTCATATCATTTCGTCAAAAAACAGAAAAGATATTGAGATTTTTGTTTCAGCCAATCAGAGCGAAGCGCACGTGCATGCGCGTGAGTTCGTGCTAATTTGACAGTGTCATATCATCTACACTATTAATATATCTTTATAGAATGAGTTTCAAATCATTTCATTAAAAAATGTAAAAGTTATAGCTATATTAAGTATATCGGTCATTTCACTCATATCACGCGCACGCACGTGCATGCGTATGCGCGCAAAATGACCTTCGTTCCGCACACCTACACTACACACCTATTAACCCTAAAAAGGTTTTAGCTTAGTTGGGTGAACAGTTTCTGAGAACACTCGCGGACAAAAAAGTACCGGAGAACAAAGAAGAAAAAAAAGAATAATAATAATAATAACTAGAAAGTCTGCTATTGCAAGCAATAGCATATGTCGCCCCGTATTAGACAAGACTTTCATTTTTATCATCACTAAAACAAAAGTCCATAAGCTAAGTTTGAAAACCTTTGAGTTATATCAGTCCTTTCCATTGGAAACGGAAGACCTTAATTCGGTACATCCCTCTCATTATTTTTAGAATCGGTAGGAGAAGAAAGTAGTGCAGGAAAATTACAAGTTCCTCAATTTGCAGACTTGCATAAACGAAATCTGGCAGATGTACTGAACTGAGCCTCATACTTGTTAATTGGCAGTATCTTTCCTATCATAAAAGCTTGGGAAATGTAATTTATGAAGAAGATCAGCCGAATTATTTTGTGTATTGTAACGCCAGTGGGAACTCTGAAATTTCCCTCTTTCACTTTCATTTTAGAGGTTCTACCGAAAAACGAATCTGACATGCCACCATCAATTCGAGGATTTCTGCATTGCAGAGAGCTGATGTGTGTTATGAGATGATAAATCATGTGTGAACTTTCTCAGTTTAGCGGAATCATGAACATTTTCGGCGAGATGAATGTTTTGTATACAGTGGTGATCAAGGCTTTGCGAACCATCAGGAGCGGATCAAAGAATTTATGAATGAATAAAAACTATGGAAATGACGTACCAATTTTTTAATTTATACTTGCACTATCTAATGAAATGAATAATATACAAGTGATAGATATACAAGAAAACGCGAAATGATAATAAATGCAGCTGACAATCGTTATTTTTTTTTTATATAGATAAAATAAAATATTTATAAATTCAAGAGACAAAACAGAAGGAGAATGAATGATGGCAAAATATCACATGACGGGAACTGAATTTTATGAATGAAGATTTTAAAAAGTTACTTGTAAGTTGTATATGTTATATCTATGTATTCTACTTGGCTGTGTGCTTCAAAAAAAGGGGGGGGGGTCGTCTTGAACATAGTAAATAGCCATAACGTTTGAACGGTAAGTACTAGGGCTTTCGTATTTCAAATATGTAATCCTTGTGAAAAGAACTTTTATTGGATACGACGAACTTTGACCCTTTGACCTAGACCTTGGAGAACACATGTGTACATCTGAATCTTTTTTTCTGTTTCGTTTCTATGGCAACCGTGAGCGACTCATTACAATTATTTTGAAAGTAGAAATCACTTTGACACATTGCAAGGAATAAACATTGAAAGTTTCAAAACGATTGCCTGAGTAGTTATTGAGAAAATCGAAATTAAAGAATTTTTACTTTCACCCGGTTTCCATGGCAATAATCGATTATATGAAAATTTTAAATACGAGTTGCAGAATTACAGATACTAATCATTAAAATAAGAAAAGTTTCATGACGAACGTTTAAGGGACCAGAGAGAACACTCTCGGACAAAATTTGTCGCTTTTTACAGGTTTCCATGGCAACGGTAGACATATTGGAACTGAACGACCTCACTGCACAACTACAACCAGTGATCGTCCTTTGAGGAAAGTTTCAGGAAGATTGTCCCAGCCATCTCCGAGAAACAGCCTGGATAAAAAAAACATGCGTACAATATCAATATGTCGTCCCCGACTTCGTTCGGGGCGACATAACTAGTACTAATTGTAACGGGAACCGTTACAGATGTTCCCCAAACGCTCCCCAACTCCCTTTTGGTGCCATATTCCCTGTAAGCTTCATTAAATAAGACAAATTCTGTGCATTACGTTTTCCCAAAAGGGTACCAATTATATTCAAATTTTAGCATTGCACCCAAGCGCATATGAATGCATGTGCGTTATGACCATATCATCTTGTCTACAATATCTATATATTTAATATACTATATATTAAAGCATTCAGTCCAAAAGTAATAAATCACTCATTCAAGTGTATTTTCAATTATACTCGTTCCAAATGCACGCACGTTCCTGCACGTGCATGATGACCTTACCTTCTTATAGGGGTCCCTTACATTTATGTATGTTCTAAATCCCATCCAGTTTGGTTGAAAAACAAGGGAGTTATAGCCATTTCAAGTTTCAGTCAATCAGATTGCAGCACACGTGCATGCGCGTGATTTCATGATTTTTCCCTACACCATATTGTAGGATATCCTAATGCATGACTATATTTTAAATTTCAAAGAATTTCATCAAAAAACAAAGGAGATATAGCCATTTAAAGTTTCAGCCAATCATATTACAGCACGCGCACATACGCATGCTTTCATGAAAATTCTTTTATATCATGCTGTAGATCTTCATAATGTAGGACTATGTTCAAAATTTCAAAGGATTATGACAAGAAACAAGAAAGATATTGAGACTTTAGTTTCAGCCAATCAGAGCGAAGCGCACGTGCATGCGCGTGAGATCTTGCTATTTTGACCATGCTATCTTGTCTATACTTCTAATGTATCCTTACATTATGAGTTTGAAAAAAATTCATAAAAAAATAGAAAAGTTACGGCAATATCCATTATATTAGTCATTTCACGTGTTGCACGTGCACGCTCTTGCAAGCAGGTGCGCGCAAAATGACCTTGATTCTGCAAATCTACATAACATGTCTACTGACCCTATAAAGGTTTTACCTACATCGGACGAACAGTTTACAAGATCACTCCCGGACAAAAAAGTACCCAGGAAGAAGAAGAAGAAGAAAAATAATAATAATAATAAGAAACAGAGTAAAAACAATATGTTCCCCAACTTCGTTTGGGGAACATAATAAGAAACCGAGTAAAAACAATATGTTCCCAAACTCCGTTTGGGGAACATAATAAGAAACCGAGTAAAAACAATATGTTCCCAAACTCCGTTTGGGGAACATAATAAGAACTAGTGCTAATTGTAACGGGGACCGTTACAGATGTTCCCCAAACGCTCCCCAACTCCCTTTTATAGTCATATCCCCTGTAAGCGTAATTAAATAAGACAAACTTTATGCATTTGAGACTTTAACTTTACCCAGAAGTGTACCATGTTCATTTAAATTTTATCATTTCACACTTGCGCATGTGAATGCATGTGCGTAATGACCATATCATATTGTCTACACAATCTACATATTTCAATATGCTAAATATTAAAGTATTTAATCCAAAAGTATATAAAAAAAAACAAACGCTCATTCAAGTGTATTTTTGATTTTATCCATTTCACGTGCACGCACGGGCATACATGAGCATGGTGACCATACCTTCTTGTAAAAGTCCATTACATCTATCTATGTTCTAAATCCCACCCCATTTGGTTGAAAACCAAGGGAGTAATAGCTGTTTAAAGTTTCAGCCAATCAGATTGCAGCAGTCATACACGCACGTGTATGCATGTGCATGGTGACCATGCCTTCTTGTAGAAGTCCATTATATATATCTATGTTCCAAATCCCATCCTGTTTGGTTGAAAACCAAGGGAGATATAGCTATTTAAAATTTCAGCCAATCAGATTGCAGCGCACGTGCATGCACGTGTTTTCATGATAATTGCTATATACCATGTTGTAGGATATCCTAATGCATGGCTATCTTCAAAATTTCAAAGGATTTCGTCAAAAAACAAGAAAGATATTGAGACTTTAGATTCAGCCAATCAGAGCATAGCGCACGTGCATGCGCGTGAGATCTTGCCATATTGACCACGTCATCTTGTTTATACTACTAATATATCCTTACATTATGAGTTTCAAAACATTTCATCAAAAAATAGAAAAGTTACGGCAGTATACATTATATTGGTCATTTCATGTGTCGCACGTGCGCGCTCTTGCAAGCACGTGCGCGCAAAATGACCTTCGTTCGGCAATTCTACATAACATGCCTACTGACCCTAAAAAGGTTTCACCTAAGTCGGATGTATAGTTTACAAGATCACTCGTGGACAAAATTTTCCCAGGAATAATAATAATAACTAGAAACTCTTGTTGCTAAAGCAACAAAGAAGGTCTTCCGTTCTCCTCTATTGATCTGCATGAATGAACTTTTATCTATGTTAAAAAAGGCATATGAATTTTAATTGATTTCAGGAAAACGAACGACCGGAGGTGTAACTTACCAAGATTATTGATGTTACTTTAAACATTTAAAGTCTCAATAACATTTACAAAAATCATTTTTATTTTTTCATCACTTCCTGTGACGACCGGAAGTGGCAGCAGACGTATCTTACCTTATACCTGTTGCCCAATCTTTATGGTTTATTATTCATATAAGAGTAACAGTTTAAGAGGTCTCGTAATGTTAACTTCTCATTTTGAGGACAAGAAATCACGTGACCGGAAGTAAATATTAAAAAAAATATTTTTGAGGTTACTCTAGACACTTAAGTCTGAATAAAATGTCCTAAAATCATTCTAAATACTCTTTTTATAAAAGATATTTATTTGATATGATTATACTAAATTCATGTAGTTTTCTCTCATAACCGGAAGTTGTTGTTTTTGTTTCTAGTGGGACTGACATATTTCAAAACTACAAATAAGATGGTTTAATGTTTGACTAAGAAGATTCTATAAAGAAAAGTTTCAATATTTGATTTATTTCATCACTTCCTGTGACAACCGGAAGTGACGGCGGAAAATGTTAACCAAAATGGATTTGCCTATTCATCAAGATCTACCAATCCTATAAGTTTGGTGTCTTAATTTCTTACCGTTTACGAGATCTAGCTATGATAACTTCTCATTTTGAGGACAGGAAATCAGGCGACCGGAAGTGAATATTTTTTAAAAATATTTGAAGTTACTGTAGACATTTGCAGTCTGAATAACATATTCAAAAAAATCATTACAAATACTTTATCTATAAAAAGTATTTATGGGAAAGAAATATACTCAAATTACGTAGTTTTTCTCTTATAACCGGAAGTTTACATTTTTTTACCAATGGTACTGATACATCTTGAAACTACAAATAAGATGCTATAATAGGATGCAAAAAAAGTTTCAGAAAAGAAAAGATGTATTTTCACTTTCTTTGATCACTTCCTGTGACGACCGGAAGTGACGGCGGGCAATCTTATCCCCGGTGATTCTGCGTACTCATCAAGATCTAACAATCTTACAGGTTTTGTATGTTAATCTCTTACCGTTAACGAGATCTAGCTATGATAACTTCTCATTTTGAGGACAGAAAATCACGCGATTGGAAGTCAATTTTGCAAAGATTTTTGATTTTCCTGTAGACATTTGATATCTGAATTACATATCCAAAAATCGTTACAAATAGTCATGTATAAGAAATATTTAGGTGAAAGAAAAATACAAAAATTATGCAGTTTTTCTCTTATAACCGGAAGTTGACGCTTTTGTTTCCACTGGGAATGATATATTTTAAAAACACAAACAAGTTGTAATAATGTCATGCCAAAAAAGTTTCAAAAAAGAAAATTTGAAAATTTTGATTTTTTGGAACACTTCCTGTGACGACCGGAAGTGACGGCGGACAATCTTAACCCGTATGATTTTGACTTCTCATCAATATCTACCACTTGTAAAAGTTTGGTGTCTTAATCTCTTACCGTTTACGAGAACTAGCTATGATAACTTCTCATTTTGAGGACAGGAAATCACATGGAACCGGAAGTGAATTTTACAAAGATAGTTGATGTTACTGTAGACATTTCCAGTCTGAATAACATATCCAAAAACCGTTGCAAACACTTTATCTATGAAAAATATATATTGGAAAGAAAATACTCAAATTATGTAGTTTTTCGCTTATAACCGGAAGTTGTCGTTTTTGTTTCCGGTGGGACTGATATATTTCAAACTACAAATAAGATGATATAATGTGATGCAATAAACGTTCCATAAAAAAAAGTTGAAATTTTCGATTTCTTTGATCACTTCCTGTGACGACCGGAAGTGACGGCGGACAATCTTAGCCCGTATGATTTTGTCTTCTCATCAATATCTACCACTCCTGTAAGTTTGGTGTCTTCATCCCTTACCGTTTCCGAGATACAGCTATAATAACTTCTCATTTTGAGGATAGGAAATCACGCGACCGGAAGTGAATTTTACAAAGATATTTTACTTTACTATAGTCATTTGCAGTTTAAATAACATATCCAAAAATCATTACAAATACTTTATCTATAAAAAATATTTATGGGAAAGAAAAATACTGAAAATATGTTGTTTTTCTCTTATAACCGGAAGTTGTCGTTTTTGTTTCCGGTGGGACTGACATATTTCGAAACTACGAATAAGATGCTATAATGTACTGCAAAAAAGTTTCAAAAAAGAAAAAGTTGAAATTTCTGATTTCTTTGATCACTTCCTGTGACGACCGGAAGTAACGGCGGACGATGTTAACCCAATTGGTTTTGCCTACTTATCAAGATCTATTACTCATATAAGTTTGGTGTCTTCATCTCTTACCGTTTCTGAGATATGACTCGGACAAAACTTTTTTGAAAAAAGCGGAAATCGGACATATCTGACGACCGGAAGTGAAATTTGAAAAACTGAAAACTGCATTTGGAAGATATTTTAACTCTCTATCATCCCTGAAAATTTCATCTGAATCCGTCCAGTCATCTCTGAGAAATCGTCAAAACAAAAAGGCAAAAAAATAATAATAATAATAATAACTAGAAAGTCTGCTATTGCAAGCAATAGCATATGTCGCCCCGTATTAGACAAGACTTTCATTTTTATCATCACTAAAACAAAAGTCCATAAGCTAAGTTTGAAAACCTTTGAGTTATATCAGTCCTTTCCATTGGAAACGGAAGACCTTAATTCGGTACATCCCTCTCATTATTTTTAGAATCGGTAGGAGAAGAAAGTAGTGCAGGAAAATTACAAGTTCCTCAATTTGCAGACTTGCATAAACGAAATCTGGCAGATGTACTGAACTGAGCCTCATACTTGTTAATTGGCAGTATCTTTCCTATCATAAAAGCTTGGGAAATGTAATTTATGAAGAAGATCAGCCGAATTATTTTGTGTATTGTAACGCCAGTGGGAACTCTGAAATTTCCCTCTTTCACTTTCATTTTAGAGGTTCTACCGAAAAACGAATCAGACATGCCACCATCAATTCGAGCATTTCTGCATTGCAGAGAGCTGATGTGTGTTATGAGATGATAAATCATGTGTGAACTTTCTCAGTTTAGCGGAATCATGAACATTTTCGGCGAGATGAATGTTTTGTATACAGTGGTGATCAAGGCTTTGCGAACCATCAGGAGCGGATCAAAGAATTTATGAATGAATAAAAACTATGGAAATGACGTACCAATTTTTTAATTTATACCTGCACTATCTAATGAAATGAATAATATACAAGTGATAGACATACAAGAAAACGCGAAATGATAATAAATGCAGCTGACAATCGTTATTTTTTTTAATATAGATAAAATAAAATATTTATAAATTCAAGAGACAAAACAGAAGGAGAATGAATGATGGCAAAATATCACATGACGGGAACTGAATTTTATGAATGAAGATTTTAAAAAGTTACTTGTAAGTTGTATATGTTATATCTGTGTATTCTACTTGGCTGTGTGCTTCAAAAAAAAAGGGGGGGTCGTCTTGAACATAGTAAATAGCCATAACGTTTGAACGGTAAGTACTAGGGCTTTCGTATTTCAAATATGTAATCCTTGTGAAAAGAACTTTTATTGGATACGACGAACTTTGACCCTTTGACCTAGACCTTGGAGAACACATGTGTACATCTGAATCTTTTTTTCTGTTTCGTTTCTATGGCAACCGTGAGCGACTCATTACAATTATTTTGAAAGTAGAAATCACTTTGACACATTGCAAGGAATAAACATTGAAAGTTTCAAAACGATTGCCTGAGTAGTTATTGAGAAAATCGAAATTAAAAAATTTTTACTTTCACCTGGTTTCCATGGCAATAATCGATTATATGAAAATTTTAAATACGAGTTGCAGAACTACAGATACTAATCCTTAAAATAAGAAAAGTTTCATGACGAACGTTTAAGGGACCAGAGAGAACACTCTCGGACAAAATTTGTCGCTTTTTACAGGTTTCCATGGCAACGGTAGACATATTGGAACTGAACGACCTCACTGCACAACTACAACCAGTGATCGTCCTTTGAGGACAGTTTCAGGAAGATTGTCCCAGCCATCTCCGAGAAACAGCCTGGATAAAAAAAACATGCGTGCAATATCAATATGTCGTCCCCGACTTCGTTCGGGGCGACATAATAACTCCTGAATTTTTCTCATCAATAACTCCTGAATTTTCCCCTTCAATTCGAGCATTTCTGCATTGCAGAGAGCTGATGTGTGTTATGAGATGATAAATCATGTGTGAACTTTCTCAGTTTAGCGGAATCATGAACATTTTCGGCGAGATGAATGTTTTGTATACAGTGGTGATCAAGGCTTTGCGAACCATCAGGAGCGGATCAAAGAATTTATGAATGAATAAAAACTATGGAAATGACGTACCAATTTTTTAATTTATACCTGCACTATCTAATGAAATGAATAATATACAAGTGATAGATATACAAGAAAACGCGAAATGATAATAAATGCAGCTGACAATCGTTATTTTTTTTAATATAGATAAAATAAAATATTTATAAATTCAAGAGACAAAACAGAAGGAGAATGAATGATGGCAAAATATCACATGACGGGAACTGAATTTTATGAATGAAGATTTTAAAAAGTTACTTGTAAGTTGTATATGTTGTATCTGTGTATTCTACTTGGCTGTGTGCTTCAAAAAAAAAGGGGGGGGTCGTCTTGAACATAGTAAATAGCCATAACGTTTGAACGGTAAGTACTAGGGCTTTCGTATTTCAAATATGTAATCCTTGTGAAAAGAACTTTTATTGGATACGACGAACTTTGACCCTTTGACCTAGACCTTGGAGAACACATGTGTACATCTGAATCTTTTTTTCTGTTTCGTTTCTATGGCAACCGTGAGCGACTCATTACAATTATTTTGAAAGTAGAAATCACTTTGACACATTGCAAGGAATAAACATTGAAAGTTTCAAAACGATTGCCTGAGTAGTTATTGAGAAAATCGAAATTAAAAAATTTTTACTTTCACCTGGTTTCCATGGCAATAATCGATTATATGAAAATTTTAAATACGAGTTGCAGAACTACAGATACTAATCCTTAAAATAAGAAAAGTTTCATGACGAACGTTTAAGGGACCAGAGAGAACACTCTCGGACAAAATTTGTCGCTTTTTACAGGTTTCCATGGCAACGGTAGACATATTGGAACTGAACGACCTCACTGCACAACTACAACCAGTGATCGTCCTTTGAGGACAGTTTCAGGAAGATTGTCCCAGCCATCTCCGAGAAACAGCCTGGATAAAAAAAACATGCGTGCAATATCAATATGTCGTCCCCGACTTCGTTCGGGGCGACATAATAACTCCTGAATTTTTCTCATCAATAACTCCTGAATTTTCCCCTTCAATTCGAGCATTTCTGCATTGCAGAGAGCTGATGTGTGTTATGAGATGATAAATCATGTGTGAACTTTCTCAGTTTAGCGGAATCATGAACATTTTCGGCGAGATGAATGTTTTGTATACAGTGGTGATCAAGGCTTTGCGAACCATCAGGAGCGGATCAAAGAATTTATGAATGAATAAAAACTATGGAAATGACGTACCAATTTTTTAATTTATACCTGCACTATCTAATGAAATGAATAATATACAAGTGATAGACATACAAGAAAACGCGAAATGATAATAAATGCAGCTGACAATCGTTATTTTTTTTAATATAGATAAAATAAAATATTTATAAATTCAAGAGACAAAACAGAAGGAGAATGAATGATGGCAAAATATCACATGACGGGAACTGAATTTTATGAATGAAGATTTTAAAAAGTTACTTGTAAGTTGTATATGTTATATCTGTGTATTCTACTTGGCTGTGTGCTTCAAAAAAAAAGGGGGGGGGTCGTCTTGAACATAGTAAATAGCCATAACGTTTGAACGGTAAGTACTAGGGCTTTCGTATTTCAAATATGTAATCCTTGTGAAAAGAACTTTTATTGGATACGACGAACTTTGACCCTTTGACCTAGACCTTGGAGAACACATGTGTACATCTGAATCTTTTTTTCTGTTTCGTTTCTATGGCAACCGTGAGCGACTCATTACAATTATTTTGAAAGTAGAAATCACTTTGACACATTGCAAGGAATAAACATTGAAAGTTTCAAAACGATTGCCTGAGTAGTTATTGAGAAAATCGAAATTAAAAAATTTTTACTTTCACCTGGTTTCCATGGCAATAATCGATTATATGAAAATTTTAAATACGAGTTGCAGAACTACAGATACTAATCCTTAAAATAAGAAAAGTTTCATGACGAACGTTTAAGGGACCAGAGAGAACACTCTCGGACAAAATTTGTCGCTTTTTACAGGTTTCCATGGCAACGGTAGACATATTGGAACTGAACGACCTCACTGCACAACTACAACCAGTGATCGTCCTTTGAGGACAGTTTCAGGAAGATTGTCCCAGCCATCTCCGAGAAACAGCCTGGATAAAAAAAACATGCGTGCAATATCAATATGTCGTCCCCGACTTCGTTCGGGGCGACATAATAACTCCTGAATTTTTCTCATCAATAACTCCTGAATTTTCCCCTTCAATTCGAGCATTTCTGCATTGCAGAGAGCTGATGTGTGTTATGAGATGATAAATCATGTGTGAACTTTCTCAGTTTAGCGGAATCATGAACATTTTCGGCGAGATGAATGTTTTGTATACAGTGGTGATCAAGGCTTTGCGAACCATCAGGAGCGGATCAAAGAATTTATGAATGAATAAAAACTATGGAAATGACGTACCAATTTTTTAATTTATACCTGCACTATCTAATGAAATGAATAATATACAAGTGATAGATATACAAGAAAACGCGAAATGATAATAAATGCAGCTGACAATCGTTATTTTTTTTAATATAGATAAAATAAAATATTTATAAATTCAAGAGACAAAACAGAAGGAGAATGAATGATGGCAAAATATCACATGACGGGAACTGAATTTTATGAATGAAGATTTTAAAAAGTTACTTGTAAGTTGTATATGTTGTATCTGTGTATTCTACTTGGCTGTGTGCTTCAAAAAAAAAGGGGGGGGGGGTCGTCTTGAACATAGTAAATAGCCATAACGTTTGAACGGTAAGTACTAGGGCTTTCGTATTTCAAATATGTAATCCTTGTGAAAAGAACTTTTATTGGATACGACGAACTTTGACCCTTTGACCTAGACCTTGGAGAACACATGTGTACATCTGAATCTTTTTTTCTGTTTCGTTTCTATGGCAACCGTGAGCGACTCATTACAATTATTTTGAAAGTAGAAATCACTTTGACACATTGCCAGGAATAAACATTGAAAGTTTCAAAACGATTGCCTGAGTAGTTATTGAGAAAATCGAAATTAAAAAATTTTTACTTTCACCTGGTTTCCATGGCAATAATCGATTATATGAAAATTTTAAATACGAGTTGCAGAACTACAAATACTAATCCTTAAAATAAGAAAAGTTTCATGACGAACGTTTAAGGGACCAGAGAGAACACTCTCGGACAAAATTTGTCGCTTTTTACAGGTTTCCATGGCAACGGTAGACATATTGGAACTGAACGACCTCACTGCACAACTACAACCAGTGATCGTCCTTTGAGGACAGTTTCAGGAAGATTGTCCCAGCCATCTCCGAGAAACAGCCTGGATAAAAAAAACATGCGTGCAATATCAATATGTCGTCCCCGACTTCGTTCGGGGCGACATAATAACTCCTGAATTTTTCTCATCAATAACTCCTGAATTTTCCCCTTCAATTCGAGCATTTCTGCATTGCAGAGAGCTGATGTGTGTTATGAGATGATAAATCATGTGTGAACTTTCTCAGTTTAGCGGAATCATGAACATTTTCGGCGAGATGAATGTTTTGTATACAGTGGTGATCAAGGCTTTGCGAACCATCAGGAGCGGATCAAAGAATTTATGAATGAATAAAAACTATGGAAATGACGTACCAATTTTTTAATTTATACCTGCACTATCTAATGAAATGAATAATATACAAGTGATAGACATACAAGAAAACGCGAAATGATAATAAATGCAGCTGACAATCGTTATTTTTTTTAATATAGATAAAATAAAATATTTATAAATTCAAGAGACAAAACAGAAGGAGAATGAATGATGGCAAAATATCACATGACGGGAACTGAATTTTATGAATGAAGATTTTAAAAAGTTACTTGTAAGTTGTATATGTTATATCTGTGTATTCTACTTGGCTGTGTGCTTCAAAAAAAAAGGGGGGGGTCGTCTTGAACATAGTAAATAGCCATAACGTTTGAACGGTAAGTACTAGGGCTTTCGTATTTCAAATATGTAATCCTTGTGAAAAGAACTTTTATTGGATACGACGAACTTTGACCCTTTGACCTAGACCTTGGAGAACACATGTGTACATCTGAATCTTTTTTTCTGTTTCGTTTCTATGGCAACCGTGAGCGACTCATTACAATTATTTTGAAAGTAGAAATCACTTTGACACATTGCAAGGAATAAACATTGAAAGTTTCAAAACGATTGCCTGAGTAGTTATTGAGAAAATCGAAATTAAAAAATTTTTACTTTCACCTGGTTTCCATGGCAATAATCGATTATATGAAAATTTTAAATACGAGTTGCAGAACTACAGATACTAATCCTTAAAATAAGAAAAGTTTCATGACGAACGTTTAAGGGACCAGAGAGAACACTCTCGGACAAAATTTGTCGCTTTTTACAGGTTTCCATGGCAACGGTAGACATATTGGAACTGAACGACCTCACTGCACAACTACAACCAGTGATCGTCCTTTGAGGACAGTTTCAGGAAGATTGTCCCAGCCATCTCCGAGAAACAGCCTGGATAAAAAAAACATGCGTGCAATATCAATATGTCGTCCCCGACTTCGTTCGGGGCGACATAAAAAGAAAAAACAGTAGAATCTCTATAAGGTCTTCCGTCTGAAACGGAAGACCTTAATAATAATAATAATAAGAAACAGAGTAAAAACAATATGTTCCCCAACTTCGTTTGGGGAACATAATAATAATAATAATAAGAAACCGAGTAAAAACAATATGTTCCCAAACTCCGTTTGGGGAACATAATTACCAGTCTGATAATATATTATCGGACAGCAATGATAACAAAATCGGACGGTATTTAAAAAGCAAAGAGAAGAGTGAAATTAAGGTTAAATATGTCCAGAAATCCCCAATAAGAATGTTAGGAAAAAAATTCAGGGAAAGCAAACGCAAGGAAATTAAGTTGCTATAAAAATAGCAAATCCATGAAAAAAAATCCGAGTTTAAACCTTCCACAACATTAATACTTTCCATTCTTTAAAAGAATTTTTGATACAGCACTTTGAATAAGTGAATCTAAATCCATTTCTGAAAAAGAGTCTGCAAATCTCCTTATTTTATGTTTGGTCCCCGATGGCCACACTTTTAAAACCTGAGAATATTTCCATTATCTAAACAGCTAAACTAAAACTTCAGGGTAAAAATCCGCATTTTTACTTTCCATGGTGATGGTTATAATATCTCCCAAGATTATGTCAGTATCAATGTCAATTTATGCACATCATAAATAAAAATGTCCCCCCCAAAAAAAAAAAATCCTACACCACCGGACCCCTGTCCTGCTAAACTAAACGACTGCCATTGAATGAATGAAATGAAACAAGAGTTCACTCACTACTTTTACTGTCTCATTTCTTTTATCTACTTATCAGACAGGTAGAAAACAATGGATGCCTAAACTCTCATTGTGTTATTATCAGACTCCTCCAGGTAACTTTTGGACATTTAAATGGCAATGTTTTAAGTAAGATATATATGCCTCATACTATTCTATATGTAAAATTATCAGACAGTTTTCGGCCCTAACGGGCCTCAAACAGTCTGATAATTTTACATATAGAACAGTATTCGGCATATATCCATTACAGACATAACGAGGGTAATTACATGTCATTCTCGATATATAGGGAATAATCGCGAGTTTCTGCAACACCCTCTTTTATTCATTTGCACATTTCATAAACAAGATTTTATCTGTAAAAAGTTTTTTCCATTAAGAAGAGAATACAGCTCACATTAATGCTATACTTCCGTAAAATACCAATAAACGCATGCATGTGTCGTAGTAACAAAACCGACTAGACATCAAAATATATTTATCATTGGTATCGGAAACACGTGGTGTTGTTTGTTTACGTGTTTAGGTAGTATTTATAGTATCTAAGATTTGATTGGATTTTAACGATTGATATGAGTTCAAATGAAATCGTGCGGAACAGGTAGTTTACCTGTGTCCAGGTATTAAGAATTAGAGGTTATTCGAGGTTTCGCTGCGCTTAGTGCAACAAGTAAAAAGTCGAATAGATGTCTCGGCAAAAAACAGATTTCTTGGCCCAATACCGGGAGAAAGATGAGTCTCTAGACGAAACTCTACTACAAGAAACCGCTGGTGAACAGAAAACCACTCACAAGAAGGCAAATTCTGCGGAGACCCCTGGACACTCTAGCCCCTGTGTAAGTGCAGACTTGGCCGATACTTTCAACCTGTTAAGTCATACCTGGACAACAAACTAGATACTCTCAAGGAGGAACTCTCTACGGGTAACGACATCGAAAATTTAACAAAAACCATTAAAAAAGAGGT
Organism: Saccostrea cuccullata; assembly: GCF_032062105.1. Taxonomy (NCBI): domain Eukaryota; kingdom Metazoa; phylum Mollusca; class Bivalvia; order Ostreida; family Ostreidae; genus Saccostrea; species Saccostrea cuccullata. Next base: position 19,455 of record NW_026928489.1, read on the forward strand.
CTCTGTAAAATTCAAGAGTGAAGGGAACAAAATTCAGTTACTTTAATACTGAAATATTGGGTGATTTGAATAAACTTAAAAAGCGCATTTCAGATTCTTCCACATTGAGCATCGTTACAGAGCTCATTTCTAAGGTCACTAAACGTAACAAGCTCATCAGGATCGCCGATAAATCTCCGGCCGGGTGGTCGACAGTCCGTGAGTTTGAAAGTGATGATTTGGCGTCCGATTTTGAGGACGAAAAACGTCTACGTCAAACTGAAAACCGAGCATTACGAGCTATCAAGGAAAAACGCCGTTTTCAGCCATACTCCAAGTCTGGTTCTGCAACAACTTCGCTACCTGATGGTAGGTCTGGTGGTTCTGGCCGTAATTTTCGTCCCTACAAGCGTCAGGAGGCCTCTCCATACGACGTGTGCTACAACTGCCATAAGCTCGGCCATTGGAAATCCGCATGCACTGCCCCAGCCAGAACCAACAAACCAAGCACAAGCTCGTCAACCCAGTGATTATGAGAATCAGTATGTATATTTCGTTGATGAATCTATTTTTACTGATCAGTTTGAATCATTTGTACAGCAAGTAAATTATTTTGAAAATTTACCTGATATTGGTAAAGGGGTGAAAGGCAGTTTACGCAAACATTTTGAGTTTTGGAAGTCCATAAGCACTAATGAGTTCATATTAGATACTATCAAAAATGGTTATGTTATTCCTATTGTTACAGTACCACCACGCATGAGACTGAATAATAACAAATCTGCAATAAAAAACAATTTGTTGATCAGTCTGTTTCAGATCTTCTTGAGAGCGGCTGCGTACAAGAGGTTCCCTTTCAGCCACATGTGGTCAGTCCACTAAGTGTTGCAGAAAATAAAGGGTCTGGTAAAAAGAAACTTATTCTGGATTTGAGTCAATTGAATTATTTTGTAGACAAAAGAAAAGTAAAGTTTGAAGACTGGCGTATTGCTTTGAATTTTTTCAATAAAGATTGTTTTCTGTTTAAATTTGATCTAAAGTCAGGCTATTATCACATAGATATTTGTAAAAGTCAGATTACTTTCCTTTCATTCAGTTGGAAAGATAAGTTTTATTGTTTCAGTGTTTTACCTTTCGGTCTAACGTCTGCACCTTACATTTTTACCAAGTGTCTAAGACCCATCGTGAAGTACAGGAGGAGCTGCGGAATTGACATTGTTTTGTATCTGGACGACGGTCTTGGTTTTGGTAAAGATTTACAAACGTGTGTTAAAGCATCAAATTTAGTTCAAGAGACTAGAAAAAGAAGGTTTGCTAATTAATATTGAAAAGTCTATTTTTCAGCCTGTCCAGTGTTTGGAGTGGTTAGGGTTGGTATGGGATACCAGTGTATTTTCTCTACGTATACCTGAAAGACGACTTTCTGGTGCTCAGAACTCGATAGATTTTCTTATTGATAAATTTCCCAACTTTACAGCTCGAGATCTCGCAATAGCGGCTGGGAAAGTTATTTCCATGTCACCAGTTGTTGGTAATGTAACAAGTTTGATGACCAGACACATTTATTTAGCTATAGAGAGCAGAAGTCACTGGGATTGTTTAATCAGTTTTGTAATTTCCAGAAGCAGTAAAATAGAGTTGCAGTTCTGGAAGGAAAATCTTGATAAGTTCAATCAGAAACTGTTATTTAAAGACTCGTTACCAATAACGCTTGTGTTTTCAGATGACAGTGACGTTGCAGCTGGTGCATATACTGTAGAAGCTGACGAAAAGGTTTTTCATAAAACTTGGTCATTGAATGAATCTGTTATGAGCTCCACGTGGAGAGAACTTAAAGCTATACAGTTAGCTTTAGAGTCATTTGCCAGTTCATTTATTGGAAAGAGTTTACTTTGGCATACTGACAATCAAAATTGGGTAAAAATTGTACGAGGTAGCACTAAATTACATTTACAAGATTTAGCTTTAGACATTTTTTCTAAATGTGTTGAAAATTCTATTTCGTTGAAAATTTGTTGGATACTTAGAAACGAAAACACAAAAGCAGATTATTTGTCTAATTTAGTCGATTATGAAGATTGGCAAACAACTCAAGAGTTTTTTAGTTTTGTTGACCAAATGTGGGGTCCTCATACTATCGATAGATTCGCAAGTGTGTATAACACAAAGTTAACGAGGTTTAACTCCCTTTTTTGGTACCCAGAGACTGAAGCAGTTGATGCTTTTACCCAAAACTGGTGTTTTGAAAATAATTGGTTAGTACCACCTATTTGTCTTGTGAGTAAAGCTATAAAACATGTAATAGAGTGTAAATGTGTGGGTACATTAATTGTTCCAAAATGGCCGTCTGCAGCATTTTGGACGTTACTGTTTGATGAAAATATGAAGTATAAACAGTGTGTAGTTGATGTTTTGGAATTTTCTCCATATCAGAATATTTTTATGCGTGGCAAAAATTTGAACAGCCTGTTTGGCTCTGACAGCTTTAATTCCAGAGTATTAGCTGTAAGACTCAGTGGAGTCTGATAGACATGGCCTTAGAAGGCATGGTCTGTGTACATATTAATGTTTGAATTTATTTTGTGTTTATTATGACAAGGCCAAGTTTATGGCAAGGTCAAGTTTTATTATTAGATTAACATGGCCCTTAATTAGAATGCATTTCTTTTTAAGCTGGCACGGTCAGGAATGAAAAGACAAGGTCGTGCTTATCGACAAGGACTACTGCGACAAGGCTTGGGTTTCCAAGCATGGTCGGTAATATGACTTTTATTTTAGTTTTGCAGATGTTTTCAAAACTGGAAATTGGATTTCATTATGGAGGACCTCTCATCCCTCCTTACAATCGCTGGCAAAGAAACTTCCGGATTTAATCATGAATTCCAAGGCTGAAAACACAAGAAAAACGTACGGATATGCCTTCAATAAATTTCGTAAGTGGTGTTTTACACATAATATTTCATATCTTCCTGCAACGGATTTCCATGTATCGTTATACTTAACAAGTCTCGGTAATACATGTAGCAGTGCAGGGACAATTGACGAGGCTTTTTATGCAATTAGCTGGGCGCATAAATTGGCGGGATGTCCTAATCCCTGTTCATCAGAACTTACTATTTCAGCCAGAGAGGGATGCCATAGAACTATCGGGAAACAGTTGATAAATAAATCAAAGTACTGAAAGTACTGATAGACGGAGGCTTGGAATGAACATGATTTGTTGTCTCTTTGGGAATTTTTTATTCATATTCTGACCCCAACATTTGCCTAAAGGTAGTTGGCCATATCTTTTGAACATTAGATACCAGGACATTTATACTTCATATTTGTATTTTTGTGGAAAGACCTTTCATTAGATATTAACAAGCTTGACCTTTTGACCTTGACCTACGAGATTCCATACTTATGAAGAAACTTTAACCTTGGCCATAAGTTTTGAATGGTAAGGGATAAATAGTGCTTTTTATACGTACATATGTAATCCTTGTAAGAAGACCCAGAACTTTGACCTTTTGACCTTGGAGTTTGACCTACTTTTATAAAGCAAATCTTGACCATAACTTGAAAAGGTTTTGGGTTAGTGCTTTCATACTTTATATATTTAATCCTTATGACAAGACCTTTCATTTTATAGCAAGACATTTGACTTTGGAGTTTGGCCTACTTTAAAAAAAAAATCATTTTTCATAACTTTTGAAGGGTTAGGGCTTCATACTTCACATATGTATTCTTTGTGGGAAGACCTTTCATAGCATACCAACAATCATGACCTTTTGACCTTTACCTTGGAGATTTCCGTACTTATGGATTAACTTTAGCCTTAGCCTACTTTCATATTTCACAATAATTGTATTTCCGGTAAGAATACCATACTTTTGGTACCAATATATTAAATTTGCATCTTCGCTATATTGCCACACGGGGGGCCAGAGTGTTTCACAAATACATCTTCTTCATTTATTTATCGTGGTCTAATGTTTAATTATGTAATTTACTGAATTCCCATTTTTCATCAAAAGGACAAACCACTCTAATAGCAATAAACTATATTAATTTGAATTCTTTAGTGACTCATGGTAAGAGCTTCCTGAAATGTGAGAAAACCAAAAGTACTTTAGTATATCTAACTCTTCAGGACTAAAAGGAGCTGAGATACAAGCATTCAGATATATCAATGCATAGATGTAAACATGCACATTCAACTTTTGATTAACAATTCTGTTGTGTTGGGTAATGAACATGAAGAGGATGCAAATATTTCAAACATTATGAAAAATATTAAGCAGAACAAACGCCTGTTTGGTCCAGATCATAAAATGTACTAAGCTCTGTAGCTTTTATTTTCCAGTGTGCATTAATCCTGACTTCCAAATTCTTACTTGACTGGTGATACCTTAAGAAAACATTTGCATCCAGGTGAAAGTTGACACGTACCGCAAAATGTATAATCCCATTGTTTAAGTTTAATAAAGTGATTATAACGCCTTAATACTAGATCTCATGGATTCAACGATACCCTAATATCCAGTATTATATGTGATTTTACGGATAATACCCAATTTCGTGGAAAATCCTTCCCGTTTCAGAGGTGGATCCAGCCATTTTTGAAAGGGGAGTTCTAGGGTTGTACTGTATACTCTATATTCTTTCATATAAAAGGGAATAGTGAGTGGAAGAAACTTAATGTGTGAGAATCTATCTATTTAATACATAAGTAAGACGTACAAATACATGTATTTTAATTTATTATCGGAAAATATTTTTCTCTCTCTCTTTCTCTCTCTCTCTCCACTTGACAAAAAATAAAGGGGGCTTCCAATCCCGGAACCTACCCTCCTTTGGATCCACCAATGAACCGCTTACAAGCATTCACCCATATTTGACACTTTTTCAATATCTTTCCAAGGTTTGCGAAACCTAATAAATTTAACTCCTTGCATATATTTTTTGTGGGCATACTTTGAGTCACTATTGCAGATTCCATGACAACAGTGTTTTTATGCATCCTTTTTTTGCACAGATTAGCCATAATATTACTTAATTAATTTACACCACAAAGTAAGATTCAAGCCACTGTTTTGGTCATGTAAACATAGAAACATGTGGGTCAGTTTGTCCCATCTAAATAGTTTGCAAAATCTTCTGAAATATGTGATAAGGAATTCTAAAAATAGATGCAGCAGAGATTCTGTACCTGTGCTATAAACAGATAAGACGCAGCTCTCTGCTGAGTCAGTAAGTGAACATTTAAAATATGTCAGTTTAAATTAAACAATGATGCAGATTTCTTTTATCTAGGTAATGTAGGGTATTAATGTGATAGGACCTTTGCAAACTAATTTAAAAGCCCTCAGACGAGGTCAGATAATTATAGGTTCATGAGGAAAAAAAAAAATTATGTATTGTTTTGGAAAATATTGTGACCGAATTAGATTAATTGCATCAAAATCAGATGCAGAGAACTGCACTCGGTGATCTGTTTTGGTTTCCCCGACAATTTAAATTCTGTGTCAGCGAGAATTTTTATCAGCCAATGAGCGTGTTAGCAGCAGACTCTATACATCACTGATCACCTGTCTGTATACAGCGCATACAGGCAGGCCAGTTTATAAAAATTTAGCCTGGTTCCCTGTCCCTGTTTTGCTTCGTGTACTCCTGCCTTGGAAAGTATGAGCCTGGGGACCAGGCTAATCAAAGTTAACGTGATTTGCCGCTAGATGGCGATCGCAAATTCCGTTCCGCCTCAGATGAGCGGTACCAATAGAGCGGAGGCTAAGCCTCCGTCTAAAAAGAACCTATTACCTCCAATATACTGAAACACTTGTGTGCTCTTTACGGAGGTGATCGTGTTCTTTGTTAGATATTAGAATATGGTGTATGTGCTTATTAAGTTATGCTGGTTTTTTAAGATTTTCAGAACTTGTTCATTTGAAGAGATCAGATATATGTTTTTATGACAATTATATGACTCTTACTATTCAGAAAGTTATAAAGAGGGGAGCAATGTAGTTGTGTCATGTAGGAATGAAATTACATGTCCTGTAAGAATGACCAGAAGATATCTCAGTCTAGCAAACATTAACGACCAATCTAATGAATATTTGTTTAGATCTATCACTTATTGTAAAAATTCTAACACATACAAATTAATAGGAGAAAAGTGCTTGTCATTTACTAGGGCTAGAGAGATTCTTCTGGACGCGCTCGCATCATTGGGTTTAGATAGAACAAAGTTTGGTCTGCATAGCCTTCGCGCTGGCGGGGCTACTGCAGCGGCCAACCATGGTGTTTGTGATAGACTATTTAAAAAACATGGCCGGTGGAAATCCGAGACTGCTAAAGATGGATATGTGTCAAAATCTTAGACAGCAAATGTCAGTTACGAAAAATTTGGGTATATAAAGTGTGGGTTTTTGCTTCTGTCTTTATTGGTCGAGGTCTGTTGCACAGACGCAGGCGACGCCGTTCCTAAACATGTGTTGGAGTTTTGAATTTATAAATAATTTATGTTCGGTTGAACTGGTGAATTAGAACATAATCGTTCTTTCTTGTTACTTGATTATATTAAAAAAATATTTGACAGCATCTTGATTTGCACATTTTATATATCACTTTAGTTTTACCAAAAGAACCTGTTATATAGTAACAAATCTTTCTCAAACATTCCATCTTTTCTTGTTACTTATCAAAATCGCAGCATATTACGGAAATGTTTCCAATTTTACGAACAGTCGAAATCGGTCATTATTTTGGAAATTTATTAATGAATTTTGAATTTTACAAGAAAAGAAAATGAGTTAGATACCTTGTGGTAAATATAGGTAGGGGGTAGCCCGTATACGAAACAAGTGCCTGTGGTTACAAGTTACGAATCGAAATTTTGAATCCCAGTACTATGCGTGACGTCATATATTTTATTAGACTATAGTCATAACAGTGTATGAACCATATCCATCGTATTTAGCATTTTCACGAAAAATGGGGGAAAGTACTTTTAAATATGTGCGTCATGAATTCGGAATTTTTTGCTATATAACTACATATAACTTGGTGAAAAAAGTCAACATCTAGGGTTGTTGATCATGAAGGTTTGTTCGCTTATTTATAACATTTGAGTTGAATAGGGCACACTTTTGCTAGTTGTTGAAATCAGGAAAAGTTTCAGTGTATGATAATTCATAATAATAATAATGAAATGTCCTACAAACAATATTCAAGAGTATATTTGCATAACTGAGAATCAGTGTATGAATGACGCTTAATTTGAATAAGAAATAAGCACCAGACATTCATGTCTTTTGAAGTACATAGATGATCCTTATACATAAAAAGTATAGTCGTATTCTGTCTTCTGCCTACTATTTTGTAGGAGGGAAAGGGGATTTTCGGACACCAAAGTGGCTTTATATTCCATGGCTAAGTCAAAGCCATAGATTGAATGACAGAAGAAATTAACTATCAACTCTGTTGAGAAAGGATAATATTTAATATGTGTACTTTGCATTTGTCCAATATTCAGTATATTCCTTAATTAGCCGTAACGTGAAAATGCATAATAATTTACTTGAAATCAAATTCAAGAGTGTATCAAAAAACATGTAAATGAATGATTGAAACTAAACATTGACAAGAAATCAGCAATAGAATTCCTTAATTCAAAGAATCGAACGGACTGTTTGTACAAAGATTTTTTAAGCTTTTGCTGGTGAGAAGGAGAAGGAAGGGGGCATTTTAGTCTTGTATGTACGAGAAATATCGATAAACATGGATAGCAAGAGTTTAACGTTATAATTTTCAGTAGTACATTAGGAATATGAATATAATTACGTGTAATTTTGAATTCATACAATATAACAATCATCATCAACCATGTACACGAACTTGACAAGTCAAGTACATGTACACATGTACTTTCAATGATCTAACTGATTGGCTACAGGTTAACATCCAATAGGTGGGAAAATTGTTAGTACTAAATGATATGCTTTATATGTATAATCCTGTGGCGGAACCAGGAATTTCGTAAAGGGAAGGGGGGTAGAAGGCAGGGGGTCTGTTGCTGCACTGAAGCCCCCAGTGGGTCTAAGGCAAGGTCGTTGTGGGGCCGGGGGCGAAGCTGAAAAATTCATACAAGAAAGAGATGTTTTTTTCCTTTATTTTAGGATAATTGACATGTAAGTTTTACATACAAAAAAACTCAAACGGGGAGGAAGGCACGCCCTGCGCGCCGGTGTAAAGACGAATAATGACCCCCATCGAATAATGACCGGGGGTCATTTTTCAATGACAAAAAATGACATCCACTCGTAGAAAAAAAATCATTTTTTGTAGAAAAAGAGTCCTAGGGGTCATTATTTTATATGTTAGTCCTATAAAAAATTGACCCCCATTGAAAAAATGACCCCCTTTAAAGTGATACAAAATTTATAACAGGTGAAAGGGAAAAATATGCTGTATATCATAATTGTTCTTACTTCGAGTAATTCATGCATTTTTTTTTTCGAATAGATTGGATCTTTAGTACGTAGAGGTAATAAAATTCTTTATTTCTCTCTGCCGAAATATTGACAAATCAGTTTTAAGCAATTAACAATCAATCAATTAGTCTTCATTTCTCTGATAAAGGAGCAAACCTAGAAAATCAAAGATGGTTCATGTACATGTAAATGGATCAAACACAAGCTAGAGATAAAGATATGAATATAATTTTTTTTCTGTACTGCCTCCATTGATACGTTGTTTCAGAAAATAAAATATTTGTTGGGAAAAAGTAAAAATTTGTAGCAGACGAATTAATATCGGTGCGTACAAATAAGTACTTAGTTCGAATTAATGAGGTTTCATTCAGACGAGTGAGTAAAAATAGAAATGGATAACAGGACGCCTCGATGCTGTATATTTTTATATATTTACATTTGCAAATATCTTTCTTAGATGAACCTATTGAAGAGAAAATACGTTCAATTCCGTGTGAATTTCATTTGGGGGTCAGAGGTCATAGCGCGACCGGATCACAGAGCGATGTGATATTTTGACAAAACAACTTCTAGGTCATTGCGTGTCACTACATAGCAATAGGTTGGCACCTTCGTGTAATAAATACAATTTAACTCGAAATGTATTCGTTTCAAATGTAAATATAACATATAACATATAAAGATATAATATTAACATTAGTTAGCTATGGAATACTATTGTGTCAAAGATTATACTATAGTAAATAAAAGCTTGTACTTATGAAATTATAGTATTTTTACAATGAATTTTGTTTTTTTAAAGTTTTTTTCTTCAAATTTTACTTTATGATTCTAGGGGTTGATATTAAATGAAAGTACTACTGGTGTATTCAAAATATTATTTTATAAATTAACATCATTGGTATGTACGTGTTATAGATCTTAAGGACCTAAATCTTAAGACAAACACTGCATATATATTAATACAGTGCGCGTTATTAGACGGAAACAAATCTTAAAACAACTACAGAAATAGCAGTCAATCATTATCACGCCATGAGAACTCTCATATTTATTTTACACATTATGTCCAAAAATGTACCTGAAAATACATTAATAACTGAGAATTGCTTACAGTCAGGTAATTATAAAGTCGAATCGGTCTCATCAGAGACACATATTAAAACCAAATATTAACAGTTATATGATTATAGTGTCTCTATTGCTTTTAAGCAGACAATAACAAACAAATATGTCTATCAAAACGATATATGAGGATACAAATATCAAAATAGTCTGTCTAGATGAACCCTATCTGTATCCTTTGACTGAAAGCTCTCGCAGAAATTCAAACAAAGCCAACAATTGTTCTCAAGTGAAGTACGAAAAAATGCCATCTAATATCCTATGTTTGGTTAAGGATAGGAAAAAAATTCTGGCTACACTTACAGACAGACAATAAAAAAAATCAGTTTCAGATGAAACGACAACTGTACTGCACTACAAATACTTCTCAATGTCACTCCAGTCACATAGTAAGTTGAATATATTTGGATCGATCTTGTATTTACAAGGTGTGCAGTATATATCAGTGAATTCTTTTGCGAAAATGTGAGGCGGATTTATGTTTTCAAAGTCCCTCAGCTTTTGCTCATCCGAGGCTGAATTCACTAGAGATGATTCTAACATGTTTTGTGAAACATAATTCCGGAATCTTCTGTCGACATAATCACCAATTCTTAGGTGTACGGGGTCCTGGAGTAAAACTCTTCTTGAAGATCTAAATCAGGTTCGCAATATCCATGCTTGTTGACGAGGTATACCGAGCGATTGTTTGGAGGGCCTCTTGAAAAAGGTCTGTAAGGCAGCCATTTCCAGTTCTGACCGTCACATAAGCAATGTACATGCACAGTCGTGTTACACATAGAGGAGAATGCAAGAATTTCCAACTCTGTACCCCACGTTCCGTGTTCTTTCATGTTTGAAGCAGAGATATACTGCCCCATTGGTGTATTTTCAACCTCTGAAAAAAAGAACTTCATTTTCCTCAATAAAGGACACTAGCTTCTCCCTAAGACTGCACGCCAAACAAAATGAAACTGAATGCCCGGAACAAGCAGTTTCCGTCCCCTCTCATACTTGCAATTTTCCCTGGTCCTGCTGTGATTTTAACCTTTCTTCTTCTTCCATTTTCATTAATATTTTTCACTTTTACATCAAACAGGACTGATTTTTCTCTCTGCCATTGTCCATCTGTTGGGGAAAATTCTATCAATTTTTGTCCTTCGTTCTGACCTACAATGATAGGGGAACTACTGTCTTCTTTTGCATCTTGTAATGGATCAGACGGATTTTCATGATCAGAATATGTAACGTTATTTTTGGTGTTATCATTGCTATCAACTTCAGAATTATATTCCTTGTCTTCAGCCACATTTTCATTTTTACTTTGCTTTGTTCGCCCCTTTTAACTTTTTTTGTTTCTTCTTCGTCCTGACCTACAATGATAGGGGAACTAGTGTCTTCTCTTGCATCTTGTAATGGATCAGACGGATTTTCATGGTCAGAAAATGTAACGTTGTTTTTGGTGTTATCATTGCCATCACTTTCAGAATTATATTCCTTGTCTTCAGCCACATTTTCACTTTTACTCTGCTTTGTTCGCTCCTTTTTTTGCCCTGCTTGATTTCTTATCTCTTGTCGCATAAAGTTTTATCCGATTGCCATTAACTACATGTTTAAGTCCTTCCAAGAATCTGTTTAACAACATAAGGGCCAGTCCATCTAGGGGAAAGCTTGCCACCTTTTCTTGTGTTTTTTCGTGTATTGTGCACTAATACATTATCTCTTAACTTGAATTTTTCGTGTGTCACTCTTTTATCGTGGTACTTCTTCTGAGTTTTCTGAGCACTTCTGATCCTATTCGCTGCCTCCTCTCTACTGTGTTTGAGATGAAGAAATGCATCACATCTTTTTTTCAAAGTATCCTCAGGTGATTCATTTTGGTCTTCTCCTGCTGGTAATTATAGGTCAAGAGGTAATGTGGCTTGTCTGCCATACACCAAATAAAACGGACCTTCTTTTGTTGTTGCTTGCACAGACGTGCGGTATGCATAAAGCAATATATATGTATCTTTTCGTCCCAATCCGACTGCTTTTCATTAACATAATTATTTAGAAAGCATTTCACATAATGTTCTATTAAATCTTTCAGTGTGTCCTCCCGTTTGTGGATGATATGCTGAAGCTATGCGGTGATCTATTTCAAACTCTTCGCAGAATTTCTCATTAAGTTGATTGCAGAATTCTCGTCCTTGGTCCGTAATTAAAACTTTTGGAACCCCTATGGTTGGATACAAATTTTGATAGTACTTGTAACACATTTTCTGCTGTCTTTTCTTGTCTTGAATGGGTTCTGCATCGACCAATTTTGTCAAATACTCAGTGATGACTACGATGTAACGATTACCTATAAGGACAATGAATATATTGATAGAGTCGATTATATAATTCAGAAAACTGATTTCAAGTTATTAACAATTGAAAAGAATTTGTATTTCTTTCTTATTACATATTTCATGTTGGTGTGGAAAACAAAAGAAATATTATGCTGAAAAAATGAAGAGCTATTTATTACTTGAAGATTCAATTTGAGATCCTTAAAAACTCTCAAAAATAAAAATAAGGAATTAAAGACTTATTCACTGCAGAATGCGGAGAAAACTAAAACAGGCATTTTATATTTTTTAATCCAGTTTTTGGTACAGTAAAATATTAATAATTCAAGATTCAAAAGACTCAAGTAGTCATTTTAACTGTAAGCGCTTTCTGCGTTTTAATGGCTTTTCAGACAGTTACATGTGCACGTGGTCGATCCATATATCGACTTCACAGAAAAGCATATCGATGGAGCATGAAGTCGATATGCTTTTCTGTGAAGTCGATATATCTATGGATTGACCGAAAGAAAGGGCCACATTTGTTATATTATTTTTTTTTTTGAAGAAATTAACGAAACCAAATTTGAAAATAATATGAACAAGTCACAAGTTTTCTCTTTCATCTTTAGATTAACATAGAGTTAAATTAAAGAAATAAGCTGTTTAATAATATTATTTTAATCAGCTGTTTAATTATAAATCCTTTTGTGTTTCCCTTTCAGTAATTATAGGTATGTAATTTTAAAGACTATATTTCTTTATCATAAATTAAAAAAAAACATTTCTAATTTATTTTAATATAAAGAGGATTCTTATTCAAGACATTCTTACATCCAATCAATTATAACAGGGCATCATAATAACAGGTATAAAAAGGAGTTGATTTTTTTTCAAGTTATATTACATTAGCTATTAGTATTGAAAAGTGTGCACTTTTGTAAATTTAGAAAGAAATAAAAATTCCATATTTTATCAACATCAAGGAAATATAATTTTCATAATCTATAATATAACACAAGTCTAGATACTATTATATATATACCTGATCAAGTCTGAGCCCACCAGAGGGCTTAGAATAATTAAGGAATGAACTATTTTAACCTATGTTATACGATATAACATAGCGGTTAATAAAAAGCGTAAACTGCCCCAAGTTGTAATATAGGTTAAAATAAGCTTCATTCCTTATAATTTAATTCGGTGGAGACAATTTTACTTCAAAAATGGCTTCAAATTGAGCATATTTTAAAATTAATATCAAGCGGAGTAATACGTTTTTGACGTAACTCATTGTGATGTAGGCAAGTTATGTTATGCAATATGAAATAAATCTTTTATCCAATGAAATGACGTGTTACAGCTAAATTTAAATCATTAGAAAATATTAATTATATATATATTTACATTTTTTGAACCATGTAATTTTTTTAAAAAATTTTCTTTATCTCTAATCAAATTAAAATAAAAACCATTTGTGAAAAGATTTATATGAATTTAATTAATATTCACAGAAAATAGATTTTCCTGAGGTAAAGATAATAATACATTTAATTGGAATATTTTGGTGATGCATTAAAAACACGGGCGCGTCTTTTGTTGCCAAAGCCTATCCCACAGCCAATTTTTATGGTCCCTTAATCAAAGATTCGAGGGTATATAGTTTTTGCCCTGTCAGTCTGCCTGTCTTTTTGTCCGTTTGTCCGCAAAATAATTAACCTTGCTCATGACTTTTGAGCTGTTAGAACCACGGTTTTCATCTTTCAATGTGTATTTCTTGTAACAAATATTCCTCTGGGTTTCAAAAATTTTAACCTTTTGACCTTGACAGTTGGCGTTAACTTGCATTTGAGAAAATCCGACCCTCGCCATAAGCTGCCGTAGGGGGGCATCAGTGTTTCAGAAACACATTTTTTTTATAATCTATATTGTCGAGCAACCCGATGACTACATAGTCCAGAGGCCTGTTCAACAGAGCTAACGTTTGCGAGCTCTCGACTAATTCCTTATACCTTGCTCGCTCTCTTGAACAGGCCTCTGATAAATTTGGTGAAAATGAAAATGGAAGTACCTATTTATTTTGCGAAAGCGAGGGGACGTTATTTCGTCCCTCTGTCAGTTTGTCAGTATGTCCATCTGTCATAAATTCTTGGTCATAACTTTTAAAGAAGAAATAGGGTTTTCACATTTCACATTTACACTTCTTGTCAAAGGACCTTTCCAAATGTTATTTTTTTCATCCACTGAAAGAAAAACCTAGTGAATTTAACTAGTGTGCCTCGTAAAGCGTTGGTCGTGAGTAGTATAAGCAGCCTAGATAGATGGGTCAACTGAGTGCACTTTTTATGCAAATGAGGTTCAAAAT
>NW_026928490.1:0-34582 GCF_032062105.1 Saccostrea cuccullata
TTTTTCTCATCAATAACTCCTAAATTTGCCCCGTCAATTCGAGCATTCTCATTGCAGAGAGCTGATGTGTGTTATGAGATAATAAATCATGTGTGAACTTTCTCAGTTTAGCGGAATCATGAACATTTTCGGCGAGATGAATGTTTTGTATACAGTGGTGATCAAGGCTTTGCGAACCATCAGGAGCAGATCAAAGAATTTATGAATGAATAAAAACTATGGAAATGACGTACCAATTTTTTAATTTATACTTGCACTATCTAATGAAATGAATAATATACAAGTGATAGATATACAAGAAAACGCGAAATGATAATAAATGCAGCTGACAATCGTTATTTATTTTTATATATAGATAAAATAAAATATTTATAAATTCAAGAGACAAAACAGAAGGAGAATGAATGATGGCAAAATATCACATGACGGGAACTGAATTTTATGAATGAAGATTTTTAAAAAGTTACTTGTAAGTTGTATATGTTATATCTGTGTATTCTACCTGGCTGTGTGCTTCAAAAAGGGGGGGGGCGTCTTGAACATAGTACATAGCCATAACGTTTGAACGGTAAGTGCTAGGGCTTTTGTATTTCAAATATGTAATCCTTGTGAAAAGAACTTTTATTGGATACGACGAACTTTGACCCTTTGACCTAGATCTTGGAGAACACATGTGTACATCTGAATCTTTTTTTCTGTTTGTTTCTATGGCAACTGTGAGCGACTCATTACAATTATTTTAAAAGTAGAAATCACTTTGACACATTGCAAGGAATAAACATTGAAAGTTTCAAAACAATTCGGCTGCTTAGTTATTGAGAAAATCGAAATTAAAGAATTTTAACTTTCACCTGGTTTCCATGGCAATAATCGATTATTTGAAAATTTTAAATGCGAGTTACACAACTACAGATACTAATCATTAAAATAAGAAAAGTTTCATGGCGAACATTTAAGGGACCAGAGAGAACGCTCTCGGACAAAATTTGTCGCTTTCTACCAGGTTTCCATGGCAACGGTAGACATATTGGAACTGAATGACCTCACTGCACAACTACAACCAGTGATCGTCCTTTGAGGAAAGTTTCAGGAAGATTGTCCCAGCCATCTCCGAGAAACAGCCTGGATAAAAAAAAACATGCGTACAATATCAATATGTGCGTCCCGACTTCGTTCGGGGCGACGTAATAATAATAATAATAATAATAAAGGTAAAAAAGAAACCGAAGAATAATAGAAGGGTCTTCCGCTGAAGACGGAAGACCCTAATAATAAGAAACAGAGTAAAAACAATATGTTCCCCAACTTCGTTTGGGGAACATAATTAAGAGGTGTGTCAGACGGACCGATATATATACAGAGCACAGAGGGAGAGACAAAAGAAAGTCAGGCAAAATGATAATTGTACCGAATTTTCAGCAGGCAACAAAATTAAACGACAAATGTCTACATACATGTACTTTTAGGTACCCTCGTACCTGTATCAGCGTGCAAGAAACATTTCTTATGATAGTTTGTGCAAACATCAGGACAAAATGTATCAGAAAAAGGAAGCAGCAGTCATTGCATGCACTTTGTTGCCTAAGGAAAGATGATTCAAATCATACATGTACATTATCATAACAAAAGCAATAATCACTGCTGACACACGATTCTACAAAGACCCAACCTTGGCCGTTAGTCTAATCTGCACACTACATTATACCTGAAAAGTACGTAACACTACCTCACATATGATCACACTGAGGAAGATTTTTTTTAAAAAAGACACTAAAATAATGGGGACAAAATAAATCCAGAAAACAAAGTAATGACCTTTTTAATCTTTTTAAAAAGCTACAGAGCATTCAACAATAGATTTTCTGCAACAGTAATAGTTACAGAGTCTTTTACGTTATCCATGCAAAAATCAGGGAAAAAACCTGGTAAATTGTTGTCATAAAAGAAAATTACATTACGTAAACACATTTTAAAATAGAAATAGGATATTCCTGTAATGAACCCCGCTAAAGTTTCTTTATAACATAACGCTTCTTTGAATGCATAAGAAATGATTATGAAATTCACCTGATTTAAAATGCATTCTTTTCTTATGTATTTTATATTTTTATCTACCTTAGGTACTGGAACTATCATTCTTAAATGTACACAATCAATAAAATATCTATACAAATATCCCCGCAAAAGGGATAGAATGTAATTTTTACACGTCCCCTCTTTCTTCTATTTTTCTTTTAATATAGTCTTTTGTCGTAGATTTGATGCGTACATTTAGGTTTGATGCTCTAGGACTGATCAGTATAAGAAACAAATATTTTTAACTAAGGAAACAAGTCACTGAACGGTACAATATAACCCCTTCTACGGCATGGAATTTTTTGGAATGACATTTAAATTTTAGTTGGGCTTTGCTTTGACTGTCATTTCTGTGGGATGTCACCATCACTTTTCAAAGGTTTCTATAGTTCTGTATAAAAAAGGATGGATCTCTTCATATCACACTTTGTTTGTTGCATCAATTTCACCTATTAGAACAATTTTTTACATTATATTAATCTTGTTTACTTTTTACGGGTTTCAACTTGTCCATTTTATATGTGTTTTTACTATATTGTCAAATTGAAAAGCAATTTTTTCATGATTTTAGCCATTATCTCTAACGGAAACAGCTCTGACCATATACGTCAGCAGCTAAATATGAAGTATCAACTTAACTATATGACAAATGAGATGACTTCAGATTTCCCATAGTCAAATTTCCTTATTTATTCATTAATATTCCGGTATCATCTACTGATGGTGATAACATCTCATCCATAAATTATTCACTACTTGAGAGCTTGTTCTGAGTACAATATTTTTTAGAGCAAGGAATGCTTTTGACTAAGAAGTTGATGTTACCGGGATTTTGACAGCCTCCTTAAAAGTCAGCATTTCGAAACATGTCTGATTGTTATAATAAACTAGATTAGGAAAGATTCTGACTACCTAATCAATAGATTGGGGTTGTTTACATGTACTCCTCCTTGCGCCTGGTCCCTCTTGATTAATTTCCAGGTGTTTTGTGCCCACATCATGTATTTGTATCGTTTATATAAAAAAATACAAACCTGAAATACTTAGCACGATGCTTAACAAACTCGCATTAATAATTGATATGCTTCTTTTACTTTATGAAAATAATAGGATGGTTGATATGGTAGTAATGAAAAAGGATAAAAATACATCAATATGAGAGACTAAACAGCTATTGATGTGATCAGTGGTAAGAGGTAAATCTATGTTTGTATCTAGTACATGTAATTCATTTGACTGAGTTTACTATAATGTTTACATATTTGATTATTATTATTAATATCGTTTAGAGTCATCATTTCGTCACCCTAACCAAAAATTAATTATGATAAGTTAATTATAGTTAACTATAGTTAACTATAAATAACTCAGTTGACTATAATGAATACTTTGGCACTATGAAAACTTTGATTTACGACAGTGAACCCTTTGTAATTTTGATTTACTATAGTGAACATAATAAATATAGTTTACAGTTGTTAATTATAGTAAATTATATCACATTTTAGTGATAAATATTAAAACATTGATTCAACATGGTGATCACTATAGAAACTTTCATTAACTGTGGACACACTTTGATTTACTCTAGCGATAATTATGGCACTAAAATGATCACTTTAAACTTTGATTTACTAAAGTGATTATTTCAACACTTTGATTGACTATGGTTAACTATAGTTTACTATAATTTACAATAATCAACTAGTAAATTATAGTTAACTGTAGTAAACTGAAGTTAACTACTATTAAAAGTCTTTCTTCTGCTTTATTTTAGACAATTAATCACAGAGCTTTGAGTTACTTATAAGTTTATCATAATAACACATTTTAACAGCAAAATAAAATTTTCAAATATGCAGCACATAATACTTGAAACAAAATCTTCCGAAATTCAAAACTTTTTATTATATTAACTATTAATACCGTGTCAGATAAGTCTGCCAGTTTAAAAGGGGAATTTTGGCGCCCGCAAAATTGCACATAGAAACCATGTATACCAAGTGGTAGACCATCACTCACAGAGTTCAAAACTATTTTTATTACAGGTATATCTCACCTGTCAGCTGAGATTATTACCTTCGAACAAAAAATTCCCGTGGGAAAAAATTAAATCCTATAGGAAAAATAAAATTCCTGAGGGATATTATCAAAATCCTGCAGGATTTCTTAATTTCCTGTTGGATATTTAAGAAATCCTACAGGAAATTAAATTACTATGGGGAAATTTAGTCTCCTGTAAGATTGCATTTCCTATCAGAGAGAAGACAATCCCTTAGAAAATATATCCCATAGGATTTCTTAAACACAATAGTTTTTCGAACCAAGTGTTGTTATCCCTAACTTACCTGAAACTTTTCGTAAACAATGAATCAATACCAGGGTCCTGTACCTATTCTAAATATTATACATTATTCCAAAACATTTTTTCTTCAGTAACAATCCGTTATGGCCCATTCTATTTACTACCCATTTTTATCTTTATGTAACATTTAAGGAAATGCCGTAATAAATTTGAAAAAAATCTTCTAATTTAAAAAAAAGTTAAACATTACAATCATTTTCTTCTTGAAACAAGTTACCAACAGATCAAAAGCTTCATTTTGAAAGTTTCTCTTTTCTTTTCAAAGGTATAAGTGTAAGTATAAACAAAATTAGGAAAAAAAAATCTAGGCTTCCATTTCTCATCAATGTATGTACTATATTTAAGTTGAAGTAAACGCCTCTACTCAAACCTTAAGATCTTTGATGAAATGCAAAAAAACGGAACTGGATGTATTTGTATAGAACTTATAAAATATAGCTTATTGAAGATATGATGCAGTTAGAATTGAAACTTATACATGCATTTTTCGACAAACAGACGTCAGCAAAGTGACCCCACAGAGATACAAAAGTAATAGCAAAATTACATTTTTCCATAACAGACCACCCTCTTACTAATACGCATAAAGAAGAACTAGTTGAGATTATATAGGTTTTGTTGGCTGTGGGGAAAAAAAAGGTTCCAGACATATATAATCAAAACAAATTCCCGAGTCACCTCTGACACACGACATTTCTAAGTCATAATATTGTGCTCATTACTTTGTATCTGAACTGAAAATCATGCTACCTTACATTAAATCAGAATAAAGAAAATAGAAAAAGGGATTTGACAACTTTAAATGTTTCATATAGATTTACATTCAGTCGGAGAGAAACGTTGCATTTTAAATATTGTCAAAATATAATCTATCTGAAGATGATTTATGTCTTGTTCCGTTAATTTCAAGTACAACAAAAGAGTCATAATGGGACGGTATCGCTGTCCCGGTTAAATAATGCAAGTTTTAAATACAAATTGCAACTTTTAACAGTTCTTACATATTGTACCACAAAATATACTTAGTAAAGTGAACTAAAAAGAAACTTACATTTTTATCTTTCTGTCTTTTTGATTCTAGCCTTTAACATTTTTTCCAACAGAAATGTGTGTCTTTCAATTATTCCCTGTGTAAATAAGCAAAAGCTTGAGTTCGAAAATGACATTACGAACAGCACGTAAATACATTTAAAATGAAATATGATATATCTGGTATGCTTCTCTATACAATTCTTTTTTACCGACATCACACTTAAGTGATTTTGAAAAAAAAAGTACATTATATAAAATTAAATATCAAAGCAAACATTATCGAGACCATCAGTATATTTTGGGAAAAGATATTTTGTGATCTAGGTTATGCGTGGGTCAATATTTTTTTTGAATGTACACGAAGTTATTTGTGGTAGTTTTTTTTGATATGTAAATTTCTAATTATATCTTTCTGCCATACCAAAAACCGAAACATTCTTAATAGATAGAACATTGGTAAACTTCGGATACCTTGAAAAAATAGCAAAAAGTTATAGAAAGGCCCCCATTCCTAAAGAGCCCCCAATATTCAAAAAAAAATAAGAAATGAACAGAGATTCACCATAAAACAGGGACCTTTATTATACTTTTAAATTCTAGAGGCGGGATCAGATCGCAGAAGAAGTAAGTAACCTCTGTTTACCGATGACCGGTTACACTCCCCGTTAGACATATATATTGATCAGGTAAACGGAACATTTGTCATCACTATAACATTGGTTTAGTATGAATTTGTGACATGTCTTATGGAAATAGTGCACTAAATAAGTAGCACATAAATTAAACAATTTTAAAATCTCAAAGAATATGTTTTTATTTAAATGAATTCTGCAAGGTATATCAACGGTCAATCGAAACGGTCATCAGGTAACCACAGTATTTTACTAAATTTGATAGTTAAATATATGGAGATAACGATCAGAATTCAATATCAAAGTCCATGAAACAAAAACAAAAAAGGAGCAGAGAACACAGACCTCTAAACATCCCACAGTGTGCTCCTTGTCATGATTGGAAAATTACGGAAAAAAACTCCATCGTCAATTCAGTGTTTAAATAATCGACTAGCAATTAGTATAAAACGTCATTCAGCATTGAACTCAATGATAAATTGTACTTGCTGACAAGGTCCTTGTATCGACCATAGACCTAACGAAATGATGACTTTAAATGAGACTGCTAATACTCTTGTTTCATCATCTTGTTTGTCAATACTTTACCTTGTTTTAGACATTGTTCATACGAATATCATGCTCTTGCGTATACAGTCAATTCTCGAATTATCGTCATTCCATACATCGCCATTTTCGCAATACCGCCATGATTTCCCAAGAGCGTTTTTCCTGCTATATAAAATTCTCTTTATAACGCCAAATTCGCATACCGCCATCCGCCACCCTGTTTTCAAAACAAACGTCCATTTTTAAGTGTCAATTATCTCGATATACCGCCACAGGTGCGTGTGGTCAGTGAAGCGCGGCTAATTGGTTGACACTATCCCTGTTGTAAAGTATGCAAAGTACATGCAATTTTAAAGTAATTAAACAAGAACTAAATTAACATGAACTGTATAATAATTTTGCTTTCTGTTTTATAAAATCAGTTAGTAACGGCTTCGCCACGAAAGAGGGGTCGCTGTTAAAGTACGCCGAAAACTATAATAACTATTTTATTTAGATGACTTATTATTTAATCAATGCAAATTTTGCTGAAAAAATTATTATACGGTATAAATTGTGAACGTTTACTTAACAATGTTGCCATAAACAATAAATTTATTCAAGAATTCATTTTGCTTATTATCGGCAAAATATCACGACGATCGACCCAGTATGTTTTTTTTTTAAATAGAATACCTGCAGACATGTACTTGTCTTTATTTCATAACTGCACATTTTGTTTTAAATAGCGAAGTTTTACATTAAAAAAAACTTGAAGTATTTTTAATCATAATTATGTTTTTATATACATGTACACGTAATACCGGTAATAAGAATAGAAACGCTAAATGGTATTTCGTAGAACGGTAACTCTACTTCTTGTTTTCCAGAAGATGGGAAATTCAATTCATCGCCATATTCGTTATACCGCCATGATTTCTAAATGACAAAACACATGTGCTTCATCCAACGAGTAAAATCATCTCTAAAGCAAGGAAGAAAAACAGTGATTGTTTTGTTGTACATTGTGTTCAGGGACAGACAGTAAATAGTGGTCAACAGACCGTTTTTTACCGTATACTCATAATGGGAAGGACAATCACAAGATATGACAAGTGCCGAGAATCTGTTACTGAATGTGGTCGTGCAAAGGAGGCACCATTTACATGTAGTAATTGTAAACAAATATAAAACAAATCTATGCCAATATTTTTAAGAAAATTTGTTTCAATATGGTAAATTTCTTAACATAAACGGTCAAACAGTCTTTACCATTATGAATACGAATTAGATTCTAAGGGAAGTAACTCTAAAATAATGAACATTGCTGCTAGATCTGTGTCATGTTTCTTAATTTGTGTTTTCAGTCATGATATTCAGATATGACTGGAAATGAGGATACAATAATGTATATAATAAATAAACTTTCTGAAATGACTGGATTTTAGAAATTTTTATGCCAAATAATCAAGAACGTCCTTTTATCAACATTTTACATGTGAAATGCATTGAGAATTGTAAAAACATTGATTTGACAAAATTTTATAAGGAAGGGTGGATTGATGGGTTCAATCTACCAGAATATAACATGTTTATAATCATTACACCTGTTCAAGAGTTCTTAGTTCTTGAAAAAATCTATACAAAAGCCAGGAACCTTACCAATGTCCTTAATAAGTGTGATTTCCATTACACCATCTGACTCATGTATTCAAAACTTTTCTTACTGCATTATACTAAATTCATAATATTTACTTTTTCGAGTATTAAGATTGCCATTTTACCACTTACCACTGATATCAGTACTATTGCAATATTTAAACGTTAAATTTGCACATTTTTAAAAATGGTTTTGACGGTTTTTGCCCAATTTTTACCATTACCCCGGAAGCAGTTCTTACTAAAGACGAAACATGTTACTCACTAACAAGTTGATGTTTGTGTTTAAAATTGTATTTTAAAAATTTTATTGTTCATCCACTTGATCCAGATATAGGTCTAACGGAGGATGTAATCCATCTACAGAGTATGCTTATTCGTCCTCCGCACCTAACTCCGCCTCCTAACGTCCATGATTTATGCCATTTTCATATACGAGGGCTGTTCAATAAATAATGTCCTGAACTATATGACATACATTACAGATATCGTATAACATTAAACTTGACTTTCTCTCATTATTGAATCTTTCGTGAATTTATAACAGTTTATGTGACCACTTTTCATCACATAGTTTCATCATGAGAAGCTGGGAAAGAAGGGCTTTTGAGACACTGCATTATAAATGAATGGTAAAGAATCAGTAAACAAGAATGAAAATAAAAGCTTCATTAAAGCTGCCTTAAAACTTGTAAACAATCTCATAGAAATATTGACTGAAATATGTGTTATTTAGAGCAACCAATGCCTGTTTTATAGACAAAAGAGCAGTTGGATTTCAATGATAAAAAAATATATAATGGGCATCAAAAATGGGTACCCTCCTTGCCAACAAAAATTATAACAACTTATGTACTGTTCGCCAAATTTCAACAAATAATATTTGATGCTGTATGATTGAATTTAAGACACATAGCAAATTTGATAGACATCACATCGGGGGTATTTTACACTGTATTCAAGAAACGTTTGGCGTTAAAAAAGCTTGACACTCAATATATTTTGAAAAATGAGTGAAAATGACAGCGTGTACGAAATTCTTAACAATTATTTTAAAATATCAGTAATTATAGTTATCCACGTTTGTTTTATTTTCAAACAGATATTGGAACACGAATTTATCGCTTTAAACCCTAAAAACAAAATTTACCATCAGATGTACTAGATAAAAAAGGCGAATGTCTGAAAAGAGCACAGGTATGCAAGAGCACAAAGACAGCTTTACTTGTAATTTTCTTAAACATTAGCGGTAATGTTGTTCAAAATCGTATTCGGAGAGACAGTTTAATTTCTGGAGGAGTCTAGAAAGCACTTTTTTGGCCAAAAAATCAAAAGGTTAATTAAAGGAAGGACCCAGAATCGGGAATCCACTACATTGAATTTCTTCAAGACAGCGTCCAAAACCGCATGCCCTGAAGAGTTAAGGGGTTTCCGGGAGAAACAGAAAGTTAATGTTTTTTCACATTAACAATTTTTGCAAGGTCTTTGACTTCTTGCCTTGTTTCAATTTCCAAACTTGGAAAAGACACCTTTTAAAAGGAAGAAACAAGTCCGGGAAATCATTGGATCTGCCATTTTCCAGTATACCGAGGGACATACCTAAATATGAGTTCTACAAACAATTAGAAATTGGATATAAAATGCTACGGACATGTATTTTATATAGAGAGAATAAATAATAAAATAATGAAAAATAAATAATTGAAAAGCGTCTTTTACTTCTTTCTGAGCACCGAGGACATTATTTATTGAACAGCCCTCGTACTTTCATTGTTTACAAGTAATAGCTTTTCAAAAAAGCTTGCCTGACTAATGCAATCAATATCTATAGAACCTATAATCATGATAAGTTATATATATATAAACGTTTACATGTACATTGGGGTGAGGGGTAATTATTTCATTAGAGTAAATAATGAAGACGTCGAGCAAAACATCATGCATTAATACTAAGTTTTTTGCTACATGTACTTATGAAAGCAATGGAGAGCCTCGTTTTTGAAAAGGGGGGGGGGACAGCTAGAGAATTTTTTTTCACTCATCTGCAAAAAAAGGAATATGCCCAAAGTTGAATATCCTATTTTTTTTTTGGGGGGGGGGGGGTAGTGACCAATTTTTTTTCAGTGTCAAGTTCTTTCTGTAAATATTTTTTTAGCATTAAATACTGCATTTCCCTTTAATAAATTTCATGTTATATACAGGGGGATCCAACCTTTCAATTTACATCCCCCAACCCCCCGTTGCTACAAGTCTGATGGAAAAAGGAACAGTGAGATTTTATTTAAAAGGTAATCATATTTTGTATGTGTTAAAAAATGGTTTTGATCTGTTTTTCGTTTGTTGTATAAGGACGCCTGTGGAGTGTTACAAATACTTGGAACTCAGGACCAATGAGCAGTTTCATGTAATATTTTTCGTGCTCACACCTACTGCGACTCAAGACTTGGTTTTAAACGGTCTCATCCTAAGGACCGATCTCGACGTCCTGCAGTGGATTCGAACACGCAACGTAAAGCTCAGCTCCTCATTCCGCAACTCTATAAATGGTTTTAGAAGATGTAGTAATTAGATAAGGGAAATGAACTAATGAATATTAATTTTAAAATTAAAATTTAGAATAAGATTCAACTGCATAGACTACCAGGAAGACAGCTGAGAATTTGATAACTACAAGAAATAAATGAATCGTTATGATTAACATGCAGAATATGTTTAAATACTAGATTGTTGGGTATGCCAGAGCATCAACGATTGTTGGAAACAGCCTGTTATGCATAAATGACCCAACGAACTTGACGGTGGTTCCTTATATTCCTTAATCCTGGAATGGGAGGGACACTTTTCCTAAGTCTATTTTCTGTGTTTCATAGGAGAAAGAATTTTATCTCTGAAAACTCGGGGGGGGGGGGGGGGGGGGGGGGGGCTGCGAGTCCGGGCGAGATATGATCAGAAATATTATGTATATTTGGCTAGTTTCCTCTTAAGAACTCTTTTTCCGTTTCGTTTTATTAACTTTAAATGAAGTAACTTCTAACTTCTTTCACTATTTCACCGATATGTTTTTTCCCCAAAGTTCGAAATTCCGATGATTTAAAAAAGAACAGACTTGAAGTTTTCATTTCCATTCAGTGCAGAAGAATCATCCAGGAAAAGGGCGCGAAGATATACACGTGACTTTTGGCGCAAAATGATTGTGACACCCCTTACCTAGAAGACAAATGGACTCATCCAAAAGTACAGAAACGCAGAAAAAAGGTCAAACGGACATGTCCGTATATGAAATCGCATGAAATAAACAGCTGCATGCAAAAATACTAAAGAAAATAAACACATCAATATATTGTATTAGTAAGACGGTAATTTTTTTCTGCTAAATGTTTTGTTAAAACGTAGGTAATAAATTCCAGTGATAATCAGCATGCACAAAATTTTGCTGGCTAACTGTGACCTCTTCTCTTCGCACCTCGGAAATATCAATCCTTATACAGCCTGACAATAGAAGAAATGGATTACAGTGGACACCATGGTCACAGCTAGATGACCTCGACTTTGCGGATGACCTGGCACTCCTATCACATACTCAGGCACAAAATGCAGGAGAAAATAACAACAGTGGCAGAAACATCAGCACAGATAGGACTCAACATCAACATCACAAAAACAAAGATCCTAAGAGCAAACACATCATCACATGCTCCATTAAATATAAAAGGACAGGACATAGAGGAAGTTGAACACTTTACATACCTTGGCAGTGTAGTGGACCAACAAGGAGGAACAGAAAATGATATAAAGGCAAGAATAGGAAAGGCAAGAGTAGCATTCCTGCAACTTGGAAATATCTGGAAGTCAAAGGGAATAACAACAAACACTAAAGTTAGGATTTTTAACACCAACGTCAAGGCCGTGCTTCTATATGGTTCCGAGACATGGAGGATGACTGTTACCACAATAAACAGGATCCAGACATTTGTCAACTCTTGTCTGAGACGCATCCTCCAGATTAGATGGCCCGACAAAATAAGAAACATCAATCTGTGGCAAAGAACCAACCAAGCCCCAATAGAAACTGAGATAATACAGAGAAGATGGAGATGGATAGGGCATACTCTACGCAAGCCACATGAGAACATCACAAGGCAAGCCCTATCCTGGAACCCCCAAGGAAAACGTAAGAGAGGGAGGCCAAAGAACACCTGGCGGAGAGACTTAGAGGGAGATGTCAAGAGGCTGGGGAAGAGCTGGAGGGAGATAGAAAATATTGCCCAAGATAGAGGGGCCTGGCGGAATCTTGTAGGCGGCCTATGCCCCAAAAGGGGTAGCAGGCATAAGTAAGTAAGTATACAGCCTGACGCCGTGACGTCAGGCAATTAGTTTTCTAAGACCAAATACTGTTCGTTTTCTTCATTTTAAACATTCAATATTATTTTCAAAACCTTTAAGTAAATGAACATTATTTTTTCTAAAAATATTTTTCTGCGATAGTACTACAGTACCTACTTTAAAGTTGTGAAGCATTTCATTTTCTCATAAAAAAAGTTTAAACTTCATTCACCAAATGAAATTCAATATTTCAATTTTTAATGGATAATATTGAAATTAATATTGAAGGATATTGAATTTAATTAGTTCAAGGTGAATTTTTTTCAGGAATTTTAAAAAGGACAAGATAGGGTAAGAGCCGAATCTGGCCCCCTATTTGATATAAAAATCAGAACACTGGTTAAATTGTTATAGTTTGTTGTTAAGAAGTTAAAATGATGCTTACTTTAAGACAAGCACTAATTTTGATTCAAAGCTTACACGGAAGCCACTAGAGGGTGCAGAAATAGGACATTTTTCCAAATTTCCTCAATTTTGGTGGAATTTCATCATATTTGAGATACATTTCTCTTCGGAAAAAATAGAGCACACACTTGCCTGTCTGAGATTTTTACACATATACTGCATCTGATATCAGAGTATAAAATATATAAATTTGGTAGATAGGCAAGCGTGTGCTCTATGTTTTCCGAAAGAAAATATGCTGTAAAATTAATGAAAATTTGCATAAAAATGAGAAATTCCGAAAATTGACCTATTTCCAGAGCTCACTTTGACCCCTGTATATTTTAAATCTTAAAACCAAAACTCATTTTGTGGCAGGGCTGAAAACAGGTTTACATGGATAAACTGTTGGATCATTCTGAAAGACACCCAAAATAGGGGGCCAATTAATGGTCTTACCCTATCTTGTCCTTTGTAAATACATGTTGCATATATTTTTAACTTCGTCGAAATGTTAGAAATATATTTAGGGATTAAAAGTATTAACTCTTAAGAATACATATTATTTCAGAAAAATCCTGTAATGATAACCGTATCCAATGTAGCATGGCCAAGGTATATCATAATAACAGGTGAGGTTTTTAAAATGTCTGCCATGTTTCATAATCTGTGTCACCCAGAAGAATGGGTAAGATTATGCATTTTGAAATCTGAGTGTCGTGTGCAAATCCACTTCCATTGTGCATTGATGCAAATGTCGGTTAGGAGTAGACACCCTTGGTTGCTTAACATTCAATTTAAAATGTCAAGATAGGTTTGAATATTAGATGCAAATATGATACAATGATTTTTCATGTTGACTGAAAAGTCATGGCCGTAGGAATATTTTGGCAAGGGGAAGGGGCGTGTGCCCCCCCTCTCCCAAATAATTTGCCGATATATAAGATTACTATTGAAAGAATAGCTACTATAGTCTTGCCCACTTTAATACAAAGGTCTTAATGATTTTTTTATTCGCTTGTCAAGAAGAATTTAGTACTTAAGTACACCAGCAACTGACCCAAAACCGAAATTGCTTACTAAACTGGTCTGATGGAGACTGAATATAGAAAAACAGCTGTAAATGCTGTAACTTATTTGAAATTAAATATTTGAAGACTACGAACAGAAGGATCATAAAAGTAGCACAAAGGACCTTGAAACTTCAAAAGCTGTGGAAAGTACATTAATGTGTCATAAAGTAAACCACTGCTAGTGACATACTCTGAAGAAATATTAAAATATGTATAAAGTACAAAAATAGAATAACAAAACAAATGCAAAATTTTAAGACATCAGTATTAAGAAGCAGAGTTTCATAATCATGTGATGGCTTTCACCTTAAAATGGAGTTGTTTATGATCAGATGGTATTTAACGCAATCCATGAATTTGACACGGTAGTTCAGATCATTTTTAACATTTCAGTGACTTCGCAAAAACGAAATAATAGTTTCAGTTTCAGTTCGCAAGATTTCATATGAAAAGAATGACAGAATTATACGGTGGACCCTGTATTAATAGAATAAGGACACCTGCTCTGACTGCTCAAGATTTCTACTGGAAATAAAATTCTAAATTAAGGAACACCTGGATGTTGTTTATACATATATGTATTAGAAACAGAATTTGCTTTGACATAAATTGAGATACATGTCCTTTGTCAGATATTGCGTAATCTGTATAAATAGTTTAAAGCGCAAGAAAATATTATGTCAACCTTAAGACAAAGGTTTCAACGATTTTTATGTGTATCTCTTCTACGTGGTAAAGTTATTCATTGGAACAAAGAATAATTATAAATTTCTTAATTGGCTGTGTTACTGATGTAAGGAGTCATATATGTCGATCCACAGTTTTGCTCTCATATTTGGCTATTTATCTTGAAAAGTACTTTATTGGTAATCTAATAAGCTCTATAATAGACGCAATGACTTTAACTTTTCTATCGTCAACTTCCCTCACTTATGCAGCAATAAACCTTCATCATCTGCTTAAGGAGTTTGTCTCTTAGTTGATTCGATACGCAAGCGTATGCTCTAATTACGTACAATTCTAAAACGAGGTAAATTTCTGACAAAGAAGTTGATGGAACAAGAACATAAGCAGTCTCGTTTTAAGTCATCATTTTGTAAGTTCTTTGGTCGATAAAATCACCTTATCAGCAAATACAATTTATCATTGAGTAAAATGCTGGATGATGTTTTTCTTACAAATCGTTCATTATTTATAAGCTGAATAGTCGACGGATTTTTCCGCAATTCCCCGATCATGACAAGGAGTGCACGGCAGGTGTCACCGGTTGACAGGGGCTGCTCATTCTTCAATAGCATCTGATCAAATGGTCCGAGTTCTCTCTGCTCCTGTTTATATTGTTTTATGGACTTTTGATTTTGAATACTGTTTGTTATTTCCATAAGTTTCATATTATTATCTCACTTTATTTCAGTCTTTCAAATTTTACGATTGTAGGTCACATTGACGTAGGCCATTTTATAAATATTTAAATGTATTCATTTTTCAGTTTGTTCAAAATGTATATATAGAACACTATTGGCCGGTTGCGTATCTCAGATTTAAACCTACGATCAATGATTCCGGGTTTAAATCCAAGTTTTCGCGTTGGACACATGTAAGGATTGGCTAAGTACGGCTCAGAATTACGGTAAATTCTGAACCTGGTGTAGCGGTGGTTTAAATCCAGTTTTACAAGGTTTCCAGGTATTTTTGGGTAGAATATTTCGATATTTTGAAATATTTCGATGTTGCAGAAATGTTTTATGGCAATTATGAATGCATTGATATATTTTGCAGTATCAAAAAATCTATTCTACAAAATATTTTTTTGGCCATGTTGCATGGGGATTTTTCTTTTTGCAGACCTCTTCAACAACTTTTCAATGTGCTGTTTTAACAATGATTTAGCTGTAGTATAAAGTTTTGGAGGATACCTTCAATTAAAATGCATAAATGTACATAAACAGGAATTCTATAGAAACTTTCTAACATACCAAATTTAAATCAAATTACGAATTTTACACTTTTGAACAGCTGATGATACACATTCCAATAATTTCTAATAATACCGAATTTTATGAGGATAAAAAGTCTTTCAGTTATCAGTAAATCAGGCTATCGACAGGGCCGGATCGGAGGAACCTGGCAAGGGGGAGGAGGGTATGTTCGCCCTCTATAATTTTGCCGCTGTATAAAATTCTATAGAAAACATAGATAATAAGTGTTTTCTAAAAAAAATGTCTTACAAGTTTTTTTTTCATTTGATTTTAAACTAAAAATCTAAATTTATACATTTTCCCTTTATCATTTACCTATATACATGTATTGTGTTTTGATTTTGTTTCTAAATTACTTATTCCAAAGACCGCATCCTTGTTTTCTTCTCTTCAATCTTTTGCAAAAGCTGTATTCTGTTTGCGTTTTTATATTTTCTTATGGTTTGAGTTTCGATGAAAGATACCATGATTTGAAATAAATCATGGAAATTGTATTGCATTTTTTCAGCATTAACAATTTACAATTTAACATCGATATATATATCATTGTTTCTAAATATATCCTTTTAATTTTCAACCAGTTACTAGTATTAAAACTTGTTTTAAAGTGCTGTAATATTAGGAAACCAGGGACGTAGCCTCCGGGGGGCCGGGGGGGGGGGGGCTGGCCCCCTACTTTTTTCCCCAACATAACCTTTACTATAGTAAATGTTCATTGATAGGATTGCTGCCCCCCACTTTATAACCATAGTTTAGTGATAGCAAGGAAAAAATTGGAAGTGATAGAAAGTTGGCTTTGAAATCTTTGGCCCATACCCCCCCCCCCCCCCCCTCCCCCCACGAAATAGGATTTTCGAGTTTGGGCAACTTTTATTTAAACGTGCCTGGAAACCTATTATCCTTCAACATTTTATACGAGTAAGTCAAGATTAGGTAAACCTTACTCAGTTTTATAGCGTGCAACAGAAATGCGACTCAGGTAAACCCGACTCAAATCGGGTTTAAACCCGGCTTACGTGATCCACGGATCAACCATTGAGCTGTACTTATCTGAACCAAAGGTACGCAACCGGCTATATGAGGTCTACGATTGTAGATGTGCAGTAAGGTTTCCATATTTTCATTTTGCCTCGGGGGGTCAAATGGGGGTCCAAAATGACGTTTTTTATGCTAAAAGCCCCTTTTTCCCTGAACTCCTTCTACATTTTACTCAGCAGCCTAATCATCTTTTTGGAGAATCATAACATCCTGAGAAACATCTTCAATTCTTATGAGTAATGTACACGTCGAATGTGAAAGTCATATCTCTTCTCAATCAAAAGTTATAAGCAAATGCAACATTTTTGAAAAGTAGGTTACATGTAAGCTTCAGTCAAGGTCACCAAGTCATGATTTATTTAGAAAGGTCTTATCATAGGTAATAATATACATGCATGTATAATATGAATTCTACCAAAATGATAAATTTAAAGCAATGTAATTTTTTTGCATGTAGGTCAACTTCAAGGTCATGGGTAAAAAAATCATGCCATTGTCACAGGTAAAAACTAATACATATGTTTAATACAAATGCCTTGTCTCTTCACATTTAATAGATATGACCGTGATGACCAAGGTTAAATTGACAGACTGACATACAGATGTACATATTTCTATGTGAATTTGTTAAAATTGGCCCAGTGGTTGTAGAGAAGTTATAAATATAAATACTTTCCAGACAAACAGATGGACGACAGACATAATGTGATAAGGAAACCAGAAAAGCTCAAATGAGCTAAAAATGTAGGATTCACAAGTATTTCAAAGTATTACCATAGTTACAGTATTTGAAAAGCTTTTTTTCATGCAATTTTTGAAGAAGCTGAAAATGTATGACATATGTATCCATTATTGATAAAAAAAACTGAACATTTCAAATAACAGTATGATTGAAAATAATTAATCAAGGTGTTTTGAGTAGCAAAATAAAGTAAGTAAACTTGTATAGCTAATTCAACCGCAGAACTTTGTCAGATTTAAGATGCACAACCTTTTCAAATCTTATGATTATTGTTATTAAAATATTTATATAATCAGTTCTGATTCAAGGGAGAAGAAGAGATACAACCAACATGCTCATGTTTTATGTTATTTTTAGTTATTTGTTTGTTTGTTGTGAAAACATCTCTCTCTCTCTCTCTGGAATTCTTCCCTCATATGGAGACACCGCCTCTTAAAAATAATGAAGACAAGATGTGTTTGTTAAATACTGATGCCCATGTATGGCCCAGCTTATGGCGAAGGTTGAAGTTTCTCAATTGTATGGCAAACTCATGTAAGGTCAAGGTCAAAGGGTTAAAATTGTTGGTATCAGTCTTGTCACAAGGAATACACATGTGAAATAAGAAATCCCTGGTACTTCCTGTTCAAAAGTGAATTGCCAAAGTTAAAGTTTTTTTAAATGGGTAAAACTCTAGGGTCAAGGTCAAACATATTTTTACCTGTAAAAAGCTCACAATGAATACACATGTTAAGCATGAAAGCCCTAGCACCTACTGATAAAAATTTAAGCCAAATTACTGATCAAATTTCTCCAGACAAACAGACAGACATTATTAATTAATACAAGAAGCAAAATTTGTATATAGTCAAATGGGGAAAAATCTTTTTTGGAGTCACAAGATTAATTGTAATTTCAGGGACAGGGTGTGGCTTGGGAGAGTGGACCCCCCCCCCCCCCCCCCCCCCCCCCCGAATTTGGTTTGTTATTGAAAAAAATTAATGACTCTTGAAATTATCCCCCTTATAAAACATTGACCCCACGACACCACTATCATTGATTTTATTTTGTTTTCATTTTTTTCTTTGCTTGTGAGGAAATTCTGGGCTAGCATTTTTATGATTAAAGTGTGAACCCCCCTCCCCCTCCTGAGAAAAAATCTGGATCTGCACCAGTAACTGAATGTCACATGGAAAACGGGATGTCACATGGAAAACTTCACAATGTGAAATTTGACTACAGTATTGTGGCATGCGATGATCTTTGAACTTTAACCTAATCTTTCGGTTTATTTTTCGGTTTATTTTACCCCAATCTATACTTAAACTTGTACTTACCGACTGTCATAGGGTTTGTCAACTTCATGAAATACCGGTATAATCCAATTATAACACAAAATGAATATTTTCCATACACATCTGCATCATGTGCATGCAATGTAAACCTTGGATGATTGCGTTCAGTACGAATCAGCCGAGGTGTGCCGAGTGTTGCTTAATCTAAAAATATGTTATGGGTGACGCACCCAATGCAATGCAGAAATTTTCAAAAAGGTGTTTACATGTAAACATGTAAAGTTCAAGAACAAATTTTAATAAATTAATTCATAACAAACTATGTTTTAACATAACTTTTCCATCTACATGTATAGCCTATTTAGAAAAAAAACGTACGTTTCGTGAGATCGAGGGTGTGTATGTGTGTGGTGTTTGGGGGGGGGGCATTATTTACTTTAAAAATGTTCCAAATATAAGCAAAACATCTAATTCACACAATTAATAAGATTCTGTTTTTCAAGCAAATAGGCGTCGGAGCCAGTGGGGGGGGGGGGGGGGGGGTGTGAGGTGGCCCCCCCCCTTTTGGCAAAGATAGACATTTTCTATGTATTGAAAATTGGGGTTTACCTTTTTTGTTGATTAAGCCCCCCCCCCCCCCCCATTTCAATTTCCTTCCGATGCCTGTGAAGAATATAAAATACTGAGTCATAAGTCACAGGGTCTGAGAATGTTATACTCTATGTGACAAATACATGTACTGTGTAAATTATAGAATTATTTTGACTTTACCTTGGAAAGACCAATATGTACGGGTGTGTATTTATAGGCAAACAGATTAGTGCGGGTATTACTGTCTCATGACAACATCTATAGTTTTAAATTGTTTTACTCTTTAAACAATTTTTAAAGGATAGTAGAGCAAGAATGGTCTATCCAAAAATAAATTTGAATTTGTTTGAGCTGCAACTTTGATATCAGAATTTTTTGTAGCAAGAATGTAAATATTTTTTTTAATGACGACAAAAATTAAATAACGTATGTTGTTCATAGTTACAACGGAATAATATTATTATTTTTTTATTATGATTGAATAAAAACAAATTACATTATTGCTGTTACTTTACAATAATGATTTCATACATAAAACTAAACATTTGATTGTATTAGAACTATTTCTTCTGTTTTATTTTAACTAATTGATCATTAAAGTGTAAGTAACATAAAGGATTAAAGAAAATAACACATTTTAACGGCAATTTTCAAAAAAGCAGCTCAATTTGGTTTAAACGAAATCCTCTGAAATTCAAAACCTGTTATTATATTCACTATTAAAACACAATAGCTTTCCAATCAAGTTTTGTATACCCCTAACGTACATGCAATTACCTGAAACTTGTCGTAAACAATGAATCAAATACCTGTTCTGCACAACGTATTCTTAATTTTATACCTTTGTTTTAATTTTTCTCCTGAATTATAATCTGTTAGCCATTAATTTTTCTCTCCATTCTTATCTTTATAAATTTGAAATTAGATCCATCTATATATAAAAGTTCTGGGATCAACTTCAACAGTTTACTGTTTTTTTTTTTAAAACGGCTTTTTAAGAGATCGAGAGCATCATTTGAAAGATTTTAAAAAGCTTCATTAAGAAAATTTCCCTTTTTTTGCATAGGTAAAAGGAAAAACACAAATAGAAAAAAGAAAAAAATGGTCGGTTTCAATTTTTCACCAATATATGGTATATATTCGCATTTAATTTATTGTTTTGTGGAGTTAAACTTTGACCAAAAACTCTACGTCCGACCTAAAGACGAGTCATTAAAAGATCAGTATTTTTCCGGACAGTGAAATGTAGCATTTGATATATATTTCCGACCACTTTTGAAAAAAAAGTATATGCATTCAAAGAGTATACATAAAGTATAGGTATTTACTTAAATTTAATACTTTTATTTTTATCCTAACTGTGCATTACTAAATTATTAGTTTAATGATATAAAAAAAAATAATATCGGCGTTATATAAAAAAGTATTAATTGAAATCAGGTAAAATCATCAATGCATTGATTTTAATTAACAAAAGAATCTGCATAAAAAAGTTGTTCCGACTTATAAGCGGGTCAATGACAAATCATTCCAAATCAACCTAAAAATACAACCGACTTATAGACGAGTATATACGTTATTTATTATATTAAAATTTGAAGTAAACACCTCTATGCAATCCTTTAGATCTTTGATGAACTGGAACGGAACCAGATGTATTTGTAAACTACTTATAAAATATAACTTATTACAGATATGTTGCAGTTAGAACTTAGAAATTAAACGTCCATCTTTCGACAAACAGAGTGCAGGCAAAGTATCCTCATGGCGTTGCTCTGTTCTGCAGATGACACAAAAAGTAATAACAAAACTCTATTATTCATTAACAGACAACCCTCTTACTAATCCGCATAAAGAACTAGTTCAGATTATATAGTTTTTGTTGACTGTGAGTAAAAGAGGTTCCGGCCGTATATAATGAAAACAAATTCCCGAGTCACCTCTGACAAACGACACTTCAACATCATAATATCCTGCTCATTACATTTGAACTGCACATCACACTGCTTTATATTAAATTAGAATGAAGAAAATAGAAGTGGATTTTTTAACAAGTTTATGTGTTTCATATCTAGATACTCATACAGTCGGAGAAAAAGCATTTTAAATAGAGTCAAAATATAATCTGAAGATGATATATGTCTTGTTCTGTTCGTTTCGAGGAC
This sequence comes from Saccostrea cuccullata, assembly GCF_032062105.1. Classification (NCBI taxonomy): domain Eukaryota; kingdom Metazoa; phylum Mollusca; class Bivalvia; order Ostreida; family Ostreidae; genus Saccostrea; species Saccostrea cuccullata. The sequence goes on from NW_026928490.1 coordinate 21,922, forward strand.
AAAAAAAATTCACACAGTTGGAAAATTATCCCGGTCCAAATTAAAATAAAAGCAGTATTAAATACATGTTTTAATTGCTACAGTTCTTTCCAAATAGTATACCTAGAAAAAGTCATCTAAAAAGAAACTAATTTTTTTTATCTGTTTGCCTTTTCGATTCTTGCCTTTAACATTTTCCCACCAGAAACTTATGTCTTTCAATGATTTCCTGCGGACATAAGCAAAAGCTTGAGTTCTATAATGACACTACAAACAACACTTAAACACATTTAAAATGAAATTTAATATAACTGATATGCATCTCTGTACAATTCTTTTTTTTTACCGAGATCACACTTCAGCAATTTTGAAAAGAAGTATATAACTTAAATTAAATATCAAAGCAAACATTATCTTGACCATCGGTATCTTTTGGGTAAAGATATTTATTTGTGATATAGGTTATGCATCTGTCAATATTTTGTTTTGAATGTACACGAAGTCATTTGTGATAGTTTGTTTGATATGTAAATTCTTAATTATATCCTTCTGGTCTACCCAACATCAAAATATTGTTTTCTTAATAGATGGAACACTGGTAAACTTCGGATAACTGGAAAAAAGAGCAAAAGATTAAATAAAAGTTCCCATCCCCTAAGGGCCCCCCGACTCCCACCAAATTTGTTTAAAAAATCGAATTTTGACAATAAGGATGGNTTNAGANGCCATANATTTTTTAGNATNCCCCCTCCGTCCAATACAACTGAAACACACGCTTTATACGAGGATATCTTAATTTATTTCCATCTAAGGCTTTTCTATTAAAATGTTTCTTCACTACATTATACCTATTTTAACAAACTTTTTCTTACTTTTTGAGTTAAATTGACTTTTTTCTGCACAAAAAAAGAAAATTTCAAATCTAGTTAATCAAAAATGATTTAAAGAACAGAGATCGGCCATCAACATGGACCCCTATTATACTGTTAAATTTTAGAGGCGGGATCAGATCACGTGAAGAAGTAAGTATCCTCTGTTTAGCGATGACCGGTTACACTCCCCGTTAGACAGATATATTGATCAGGTAAATGGAACTTTTGTTATCACAATTACAATGGTTTAGTATGAATTTGACGAAAGATCATGGTTATCAGCAATGTAACTCTGGTAATTTTTGACATGTCTTATGACAACATTGCACTAAATAAGTAACACAAACATGTACACAATTTTAAAATGATTAAGATAATTAATGTTTTAATTTAAATGTATTCTGCAAGATATATCAACGGTCAATCGAAAGGGTCACGAGTTAACCATAGTATTTTACTAAATTCAGTTTGTTCAAAATGTATATATAGAACACTATGAGGTCTACGATTTGTAAACGTATCATTTCTATTATCTAAAGATGCGACTGAGGTTTTTATTTGGAAATACTTGCTTCTCCCATCGTTGCCAAATCAAGTGTAGTTACAATTATAAAGCAAATTTTCTTTTCATAATATATCAAATTTTACAAAGGGAATTTATACTAAGGCCAACAAAATTCAACTAACAATTATGTACAGTGAAGTAAATGTTAGGAACTTCCTATAATATGGAATATAAAAGTAGTTTTTACACAATATCCAAGTCGGTTTACTAAGGCTTTAAGATTTGGTGTTAAATGACCTAATTCTGAAGAATATTGCTGTTCATGTTCAAACATTTTAAATGTGTTTGATACCAAGAGACTTGGGATCACTAAACATAATCAGTCCTTGCATCTTATTCTGATTTATTATTATTTGTACGTTTTCAGTATTTTACCTCATTTATTTCAATACTCTGATTTGCAATTATTAATGCAAAAGAAGACCTCAAAGTATGTGATAATAGACAATAACACAGCATTGTTAAGACTTACTATGGAAATTCAACGGGATGCTACCTGCATTTTAAAAAAAGAATACTTTTTCTAAGTGAAAAAATTAATCAAAACTTAAACATTAAAATTAAGCTTACTTGTATCTGAATAAGCCAGATTTTGATATTGTATAATACCAAGAACAATTTTCCTTAAATATCAAAAACTCAGAAATTAAATACATTTGACATACTAAACTCAAAAATGCACAAAATAAATGTAATGAAAATTTAAGATTATTCCACCCTCCTGTGATGTCATGGGTTTTTGCAAAAACTGTAATTAGTTTAAATTAATACCTAATAGAACAATATCTTTTGGAAAAATGTTTTACAATAGATGTAATGAAAAATATTGTTTAGTAAAACATTTTATGCATATTTTTCTTTATATAATCAATTATTCAATCTTTTAAAATTTAGACAAGGGCAATAACTCCTTGTAAAGTCTCTTCATCCAGGCTTTTCCTTTATTGAACTTATTATGTAAAATACTTTCCCTGATATTCATAATTCAATAGTATCTTATAAGGAGGAAGTATTTGGGAACATTCAGCATCAAAATCATGCATTTTAACCAGTTGTTTTTTTTTTTTTTTTTTTTTTTTTTTTTTTTTACATATTTTTACGATATTGTTTACAAAAAATATGCGATTTTTTTAATGTTGACATACATTTCTGTTAATATATGTTTTGCATCTTAAATAATATGGTGATGTATTGCAATAATTAGAAAATTTGGAAAAGTATATTCAATATAAAATGGAGTTTTTGAACTTTGAACCATTGAAATTCTGAGGGTGGAACCACCTAATAATGGATAAGATGAACACATTATTTTAGTGTTAATATTTTTTATATAAGAATATTTACTATATAATAGCTATATATAGGGCATATTTTGATAAAAATAAAAACAAGTTAAAGAGCTCAAGGTATTGTGAAAACTGAGCTTAAAAAAATGATTACATTGGTTTATTACAGGATTAATATTCCATTGATCCTGAGGTCTACTCAGATAATACATGTATTTAAGCAAGGTTACAACGGATACCATGAGGATATGTCAGGCTACGTATGCACGAGAATGCTCTAAGAGTTGGACTGTAAGGCAACTAGCCTGGCAAATAATTTGCCATATTCAAATTAGATTTTGCAATTCGTCGGCATATTTTTCTTTAAAATCTGCATATCGTAGTTATATATTTATTGACCGATGCAAATTACTCTCTTACATTATATACATGTACTTTTACATGTACATATAAACCAAACACTATACTTTGGCAAAGACATTTAAAAAGTATAAAATGTTTATAAATAACTTAATAACTTGAATAAAACCTTGATTATTTAATAAATCTAGTTTTCTTGAATTGAATTTCTGCTAGAAACACGTGCATAGGCTTGTGTTTGACCCTTTTTTAAAGGGAAGCAATTTCTTGTACTTACATATGCCACTCTACATGAACATTTTTTTTTAATTGTTTTCTCTTTACACAATTTTTAAAGGATAGTAGAGCAAGAATGGTCTAGCCAAAAATAAATTTGAATTTGTTTGAGCTGAAACTTTGATATCAGAATTTTTGTTGCAAGAATGTAAATATCTTTTTCAATGACGACAAAAATTAAATAACTTATGTTGTTCATAATTAAAACGGAAGAACTTTATTATTAATTTTTTATTATGATTGAATAAAAATAAAATACACTATTGTTGTTACTTTACAATAATATTTATATAAAAACTAAACATTTGATTGTATTAGAACTATTTCTTCTGCTTTATTTTGAGTACTTGATCATTAAAATTTTAGTAAAAAAAAAAGATTGAACAAAATAACACATTTTAACGGCAATTTTCCAAAATGCAGCTCAATTTGCTTTCAACGAAATTTTCTGAAATTCAAAACCTGTTATTATATTAACTTTTAAAACACAATAGCTTTCCAACCAAGTTTTTATACCCCTAACGTACATGCAATTACCTGAAACTTTTCGTAAACAATGAATCAAATACCTGTACTGCATAACGTTTTCTTAATTTTATACATTTGTTTTAATTTTTCTCCTGAATTATTATCTGTAAGCTATTCATTTTTCTCTCCATTCTTATCTGTATAAATTTGAAATTTAATCCATTTATTTAAAAAAGTTCTGGGATCCACTTCAATTGTTTTCTTTTTCAAACAGCTTTTTAACAGATCAAGAGCATCATTTGAAAGATTTTAAAAAGCTTCATTTAGAAAGTTTCCCTCTTTGTATGCATACATGTAGGTAAAAGGAAAACCACAAATAGGAAAAAGAAAAAGAAGGTTGGTTTCAATTTTTCACCAATATATGGTATATATTCGCATTTAATTTATTGTTTTGTGGAGTTAAACTTTGACCAAAAACTCTACGTCCGACCTAAAGACATAAAGTTTATTAATAAATATTTACTTAAATTTTATACTTTTTATCCTTACTGTACATTACTAAATTATTAGGTTAATGATATAAAAAAAAATAATATCGGCGTTATATAAAAAAGTATTAATTGAAATCAGGTAAAATCATCAATGCATTGATTTTAAATAACAAAAGAATCTGCAAAAAAAGTTGTTCTGACTTATAAGCGGGTCAATGACAAATCATTCCAAATCAACCTAAAAATACAACCGACTTATAGACGAGTATATACGGTATTTATTGTATTAAAATTTGAAGTAAATACCTCTATGCAATTTTTTAGATCTTTGATAACTAACAACCAGATGTTTTTTAAATACATATAAAATATAACTTATTACAAATATGTTGCAGTTAGAACTTGAACTTAAACGTGCATCTTTGACAAACAGACGTAGGCAAAGTATCCTCATGGCGTTGCTCTGTTCTGCAGATGACACAAAAAGTAATAACAAAACTTATTATTCTTTAACAGAAAACCCCCACTAATCCGCATAAAGAACTAGTTCAGATTATATAGTTTTTGTTGACTGTAGAAAAAGATTCCGGTCGTAATAATGAAAAAAAATTTCCCCGAGTCACCTCTGACAAACGACACTTCAACATCATAATATCGTGCTCATTACATTTGAACTGCACATCACACTGCTTTATATTAAATTAGAAAGAAGAAAATAGAAGTGGATTTTTTGACAAGTTTATAATTTTCATATCTAGATATTCATTCGTAGAAAAACGTAGCCTTTTAAACAGAGTCAAAATATAATCTGAAGATGATATATTTCTTGTTTTTCTTTTTCTAGGACAAAAAAAATTGACACAGTTAAAATTTTGGTCCAAATTAAAGTAATAGCAGTATTAAATACATGTTTTAATTGCTACAGTTCTTTCCAAATAGCATACCTAGAAAAAGTCATCTAAAAGAAATACTTTTTTTTTTTTTTCTGTTTCCTTTTCGATTCTCGTTTTAAAATTTTCCCCCTCAGAAACATATGTCTTTTAATGATTTCCTGCGGACATAAGCAAAAGCTTGAGTTCTATAATGACACTTCAAACAACACTTCAACACATTTCAAATGAAATATAATATAACTGATATGCATCTCTGTACAATTCTTTTTTTTTTACCGAGATCATACTCCACCAATTTTGAAAAGAAGTATATTACTTAAATTAAATATCAAAGCAAACATTATCTTGACCATCGGTATCTTTTGGGTAAAGATATTTATTTGTGATATAGGTTATGCATCTGTCAATATTTTGTTTTGAATGTACACGAAGTCATTTGTCATAGTTTTGTTTGATATGTAAATTTTTAATTATATCCTTCTGGTCTACCCAACACCAAAATATTGTTTTCTTAATAGATGGAACACTGGTAAACTTCAGATAACTGGAAAAAAAGAGCAAAAGATTAGAGAAAAGCTCCCATTTCCAAAGGGCCCCCGACTCCCCACAAAAATTGTTTTTAAAAAATCAAATTTTGACAATAAGGATGAACTTCGATGCCATATATTTTTGAGTATACCCCCTCCGTCCAATACAACTTAAACACACGCTTTATACAAGTATATCTTAATTTATTTCCATTTTACACTTTTCTATTGAAATGTTTCTTCACTTCATTATACCTAGTTTAACAAACTTTTTCTCACTTTTGAGTTAACTTGACTTTTTTTCTGCACTAAAAAAAAAATATCAAAATTTATTTAGTGTGTTTTTAAATGCTAGTAAACGAATCCATAAAATGTTAAAAAAACAAACAAACAAACAAAAGAATTAAAAATAATTTAAAGAACAGAGATCGGCCATAAAACATGGACCCCTATTATACTGTTAAATTTTAGAGGCGGGATCAGATCACGTGAAGAAGTAAGTATCCTCTGTTTAGCGATGACCGGTTACACTCCCCGTTAGACAGATATTGATCAGGTAAATGGAACTTTTGTTATCACAATTACAATGGTTTAGTATGAATTTGACGAAAGATCATGGTTATCAGCAATGTAACTCTGGTAATTTTTGACATGTCTTATGACAACTTTGCACTAAATAAGTAACACAAGCATGTACACAATTTTAAAATGATTGAGAGAATTAATGTTTTGATTTAAATGTATTCTGCAAGGTATATCAACGGTCAATCGAAAGGGTCAAGAGGTAACCATAGTATTTTACTAAATTCAATAGTGAAATATATGAAGATAACGATCAGTTTACAGGAGCAGAGAACACAGACCGTGTGCTCCTTGTCATGATCGGGAAATTACAGTAAAATTTCCGTTGTCAATTCAGTGTATGAATAATCGACAAGCAATTATTGAACTCACGATAAATTGTACTTGCTGACAATGTCCTTGTACCGACTATGGACCTAACGAAATGATGACTTTTAATGAGGCTGCTAATACTCTTGTTTCATCATCTTGTTTATCAAAACTTTACCTTACTTTAGACATTGTTCATACGAATAGCGTGCTCTTGCGTATAATTATCAATTGAGATATATAAACGCCGTATGTCATTCTTCTAAGCAATTGATAAATGAGGCAAAAAATCAAACCCCTGCTTTTAACAGTTCTCAATATACATGATATAAAATGATTTAAGACTGACAGACGTACAGACGGACAGATTTGTAGACAAAAAAAATGACAGGCACACTTACCCATAAAAATTGCTTTGCTCGCAGACAACAGAAAAGTAATGACTAAATCTTATATATCCTTAACAGTGTCTCATTCTACTACTATTTGCATGAGATAAAACCTTGTATAACAGCAAAATCTTGTGAAAAGTTGTATTCTAAAGAGGAATCAGTCGCTATTGTAATGTTTTGTTGTTGGAAAAATGTTAAAACCAGACATAAACATGACCACGCTCTGTGACAAAGGATACTACACAGTTAATCTCGGCGGGTAGTCTGATTTATACGTTACATTTTATCTGAAAAACACGTAGCGCTATCTTGCATTCGATCAGGCTGACGAAGAAAGGGGAATTCAAAAATGGCAAAAGTTAAGTTTACAAACAGATGGAAGAAAACAGAAAAATATTTTGTTTGGAATGAAATTATAACACAAAAATCCTATATGTTTGTTTGGTTCAGAAGGGACATATGTACATGTCATAATGATGATATTACAATTGTTCTGGATTAAATATGATTTGAAGTTCAAAAATTGCGACTTTCATAAAGATACCAATAATAATTAACATAAAATCACATCAAGAAATTCAATCACTGACCTTTTTGCTTTTTTACTCTTCAAAACTAGCCTTAAATGCTGCTTTTTCTCCAACAGAATTAATGGGGTCTTTCAAACACTTACTGCTTTAAAAAAAGCTTGAACTCAAACGATTATATTAAGATCTTGTAAAAAGTAAAAAAAAAATGGAATATAACTCTATAAAGTTCTCTCTTTAACCGACATCATGCTTCACTAAGTTTAAACAGCATGTATACAATATAAAATAGCTATCAAATTAACCCTATTTAGACTCCGTTTTTTTTCTTGTGAAAGATTATATTTTTTAAAGGCAACTTTACCTTCTCCTACGGTGTAATATTTAGAAATGATATTTCAGTTCGTGTTTTAATTGGAATGTTAAGTTTTAGGGGATCCCTACACTTTTCAATCCATTTCTATGAACTTGTATCTAATATGTGTGATTTCTTTCATGCACTTAATTTATTTTAAACTTTTTTTACTCCATTAAACTAATTAATTTTACTTGTTACCTTGCATCAAGATTGTCAGTTGATGGGGAGTGTATACAGGGAAACGGCTATAAATGATCTTACTTATTTGAAATGAAATATTTGGATATAACGAATAAAGTAGTACAAAGTAACTTGAAACTTCAAAAGCTGTGGGAAAATTAAAAAGGACATTATTGTGTCATAGCCAAAAAAATTCAAGTGACATGAAATATATGCAATTATCCCGCTTCGGACAAATTTGTAGATTACTGATTGGATAAAAGCTAATCACATGACGCCCTGAAATTTTCCGTATGACGTTGCCGATAAGGAGTACTATGAAAATCGAGCACGCCATTCCGTTCGAAGCGTTGTTATTGTAAATAAAAATTGGCGGCTAAGAAACGGTTTGCATAGGAAGTTAAGTTAAATTTCTTAATACCCTAACGAGATTTTATGTTGATTGTTATTGAATTAAAACTTAATACTTTCATAATATGCAAAATATTTTTTTATTTTGAAAAAGGTCTTCAGCGGTATAAATTCGTAACACAGTCAGTTAGTGACCTAATACGGATTCATACAGGGTGTGAAATGAAAATCCGTATTGGAACTCGGCTTCGCCTTGCCCAATCCGGATTTCCATTTCACACCCTGTATGAATCCGTGTTAGGTCACTAACTGACTGTGTAACAAATAATATTATGTTTGTCTATCCAATTATTGTTTTGCACAAGTATGCATGGGCATTGTATGTTGTTTCTGTAGATTCAACATTTATTTGACAAGATTAAACATTTATTTGAAAGCAAAAATCGGTAACTAAGCTTGTTAAACAGGAGTGCATTTTTATTAGAGTACAAAACAGATAGAATTACATTACAAAAGGATTTTTTATGACATCAGCATTTGGAAGCGGAATTTCATTATCAGATGATGGCATTTATTTCTCTTTCACATTAAATTGAGATTTTTATAATTAGATGATATTTTACGCCAGCCAGAAATTTGACGCGGTAGTGCAAATAATTTTTACACATTTCAGTGACTTCGCAAGGAGAAAAAAATAGATTCAGTTTCAGTTCTTATGATTTTATATGAAAAGTATGACACAAATATTTAGTTGACCCTGTATAAATAGAATACTGACTGTACAAGACTTCTACTGGAAATGATATTCTTAGTCAAGGAACACCTGGTTGCTGTTTATAAATACGTGTAATACACTGTAGGAAAGCGGCTGACCGTAGTATATACATGTACTACGGTCATCAAAACATGTCGGCCGAGGTCACCGGTTAGAATTTTTCAGTCAAGATTTTAAACATTTGCTAGGTTATCTGTGTAAGTTCTTAAAAAAATTATATGTATGCTAATGAGAACTTGCTATAGGCTAGTATAACTTACCTGAATTTAAAGAAATAAAGCTGTAGTACGATCTCAAAGTTTTTGACAATGATGACCGTAACAAAATATTAAGATGACCGTAATATAGATTTCTCCCAATGAAATAGGATGACCGTAATATATAAATATAATCTTATGTGTTTTCTATTCTGTCGCAGAGGTAGACATATCATGTTATTTTTGTGTTAAAAAAGACAGAGATGTTAATGTAATTTTGAACCATAGCTATGGCACGCCAAATTCACAAAATGAAGTAAACAGAGTTTCACAGTCAATAAACTAGGTTTATTGCTTGTAAACTATAGTTTACTGACTATAAACTATAGTTAACAGCATTAACCTATATTTCACATCAGTATTTTTTATCATAATTAACTCGATTATCTATGTTTCACAACCGCAATCTATACTTAACACCGAAAACAATCATTTGCAATTGAAAACATATATTACCTGATCAATACAGTTTCACAATTTGTAAACTAGGGTTTACAATTCTTAACTATAGTTAACGATATGATAAATAAAGTTTCACGATTTGTGAAACTATGATAAACAATTCTTACCTATAGTTTACGATTGTAAATTATAGTTTTCAAACGTGAATCTATGTTTTTTTTAATAAAATCTAATGTAAAACGCTTTATTAAGAACAGATAGTCTTAGATTACCATTCGTAAACTATAGTTAATTAACAACCGGTAAATATAGTTTTACACATGAAAACTATAGTTCACGGTTTGTAAACTATAGCTTACAGTCATAAAACCTAGTTTATCAACTGTGAAACTGTGTTTTGCTCATTTTTTGTGAAAATGACGTGCCATACACTTAGCTAAACTTCTAAGAATTCACTTTAATCAATATATTTATTTTAAAACTGTTTATAGAATGGTATGATATTTTTAAATTATTGCACAAAAATGTATTCTAAACAACTGTAGAAAAAGAAAATAAAGTATCACCGATGAAAACCAATGTTCCGTGACGAAGGTTAAAGGCAATAAATAAATTTGTACTTTGCGTGTTTTGTGTAATTTGCATCTTTTTGTGATCGTTATCAAATTGAAAAAATGATTTCCCTAAAAACACAAAACTTCTGCAAAATGACCATTGAGATAGAAGGTAGAGTCGTTGGAATGTTAATATCTGGACCATCTTTGCACAACATTTTAATACTTTTTATTTTAATTCTTAATTATGTCGTCCCGAACGAAGTCGGTGACGACAGATTGCGACTGTACAAACACAATTTTTGGTTGTCCATGCTGTTTCTCAAAGATGGCTGGGACAATCTTTCAGAAACGTTTCTCCAAGGACGATCACTGCTAGAAGCTGTGCCATATGCAGGACCAGTCCAAAGACTTTTTCTACCTACATAGGTATTAATGAGATACCTAGGTATTTAAAGCTACCAAAAATAGCTATTTTTTCCTACTTTTGCTTTACTTGCATTGTGTGGCCAAATGCAGGAACGGCACAACATGGTGAGCACAAAATTTCTTATACAGTCACGCTGATGATGAATATGACAAAAATTTGGCCAAAAAATGATTACTTCGTATATTGTCAATTTTGCATAGAAACTAATTTAAAATTGCCGATTCAGGAAGTAATCATTTTTGGCCAAAAACATGAAAAATATGGTTTTTCATCATGTTGCGCCGTTTAGTTCTTTGGTCGCAAAATTCAGAAATTATATAAAGTAGAAAAAGTAGCTTCTTTGGGTAGCTTTAAATACCTAGGTAGTTATAAATAGCTATGTAGGTATTAGGTAGAAATAGTCTTTGGGGTTGGACCTGGTATGGTCATTTAGTTTAAAAATGTCTACCTTTGCCATGGAAACCTAAAAAATGCGACGAATTTTGTCCGGAAGGGTACTCTTTAGTCCCTTGAACATTCGTCATGAAACCTTTTTTTTTAGTGATTAGTAATTGTAGTTGTGCGATTTGCATTCAAAATTTTCAAATAATCGATTATTGCCATGGAGACTAGAGGAAGGTGAAAATTCTTTAACTTTGATTTTTAAATCAAAGAACTGAAAGGAATTATAAGACTTGATGGTTGTCCAATCTTAGCTAATAGGTACATGTATTGTTTTAGTGACACAAAAAATGAAAGTCTTTTCCGAAATTATCAATAGTTGCCATGGAAATAGGGGAACAGTTCGAGGCTACATACGCTATCGCTAGCAATAGTCAACTCTCTAGTTGTACTTGATATTACTTTTAAAAAGTAACAAACAGTATCAAAACCCACTTAAGCACATATTTCTATATGTTGTGCGTCATTTTTCATAGATCACCAAAATAACACAACTTGAAAGTTTTTGACAAATTCAACCAAAAAGGAATTGACCTTGATCTTCGTCTGAGGACAAAATTACGCATCACACCGGGGTAAAAGGTTTGTAAATTGTCCAGAAACAATCTTCAGAACATGAAAACAAACAATTTCAATCGTACGAAAATGTTTTAAAAAAAAAAAGAAAAAAAAAATCCGTGCTCGTGACAGTTTAATATCAGTCCAAGTACTCATTATTTTGAATCGGTGCACATCTGTGCTTCATTCTCTAGGATATTTACTACAAGGCATCTGTGTAAAGATACACTGTCAAATACCCGGATCTTAATCCTATTGAACATAATTAGGATTTTATGAGAAAAATCAAATCCCTTCCTTTCCACACAATTTCGACTGTTCGAAAGAACTATACAGTAGGTGTGGCAGCAGATGGGTCAATCTCCTTGTAATATTCTTCCACTGAATATAATAAATAAGGAATTCCACGTTTTGATATATATATTTATTAAAGCATGTGTCTACAGTGACGGTCGTAACTACAACTGATTAACTTCCCTAGTGCTACAGTGATATACAGTATAATGAATATTAACATGCGGGCTTAATGTACAGCTGCATAAACAAATGCATCCTCTGAAACTGTCTGTGTGGTCAGATTCTCTTAGATAAACAACTATCAAGAACATTTTTTTATCATTACTCAGAACTTTTAACTGAACTGTTTTGAATGCAGATATTGTTTTTGTTTTTCTTTTAGTTATAATGTCTAAAATATCAAATTGTCACCATCAATTGTACAATACTTTTTAATTTTAGAGGGTTATTATGCCTCTTTACTCTTATAACACAGTTAGCACTGAAAGTCTTTCAGATATGCAGGTTTATTCCTGGATCTTATTGGATATC
>NW_026928491.1:0-12500 GCF_032062105.1 Saccostrea cuccullata
CAATGGCTCGCTACCGATATACCGAGTTACTCCCCGTTACTCCGCTCTTCAGTATCGATGGGTAGTTCCGGTTCGATTGGCTCTGCTGTAAACAAACTACGTTCAGTGTATTCAGTCAAATATAACGAACTACAAGGTAAAGAAAATTTGAGTATGATTATTAAAAGGTGTTACAATAAGGCAAGATGCAAAAGAATACACATCAACTGTACTTTTCAAACATCATTAGCAAGAAATTCTGAATTTGGAGAATAAAAACGTTACGTATGTTTGTGTAAAATCTGTGCTGGGGGAATTCCAAATTTAAAAATAGAAGTTGTTACATGATGTGTGTAATCGGCTGCAATACTTTTAATTTAATCAGATTTCTGACTTTAAATTAATAAATTGAATATTTTATAAAGTGATGCGTATACATTTTTACCTATATTATTATAATAGTAGTACTATTAAACCTCATCAAAGCAAATTTTCACGTGTGATGTTATAACTTTAGGTCAATCCATGTATGGGTGGTGGACGTCGATATTGCGTTTTGTGTTCGCACTACCAGGGCCAAGTCACTGAAAACAATGAAAAAATTACCTTGCACAGAATTCCAGCAGGTTCAAGTGAAAGTGATAAGAAAAGAAGGGAAAGCTGGGTTCAGCGCATCAGATTCATTCGCCCAAATGCTCCTATCTCAGACAATACTAGAATATGCAATTTACATTTTGATAATAACATCTGTACTAAATCATCAGTGCCTACTAAACTGAACCTAAAATATGCAAAACCAGAAACTCAACGTAGACCCCTGGTGCGAATATCTCCAGTAAATAAAACTTTACCACCAATTAAGGAAGATGAAAACCATGATCCTGACACACAACATGAACAAATAAGTGCAAATACAAGTAGATCTAACAGCAGCTGTGAAGCTCAAATACAGGTTGGTTCATCAGATGTTAAATTAACATGTACTGCTGAAATCCAAGCTCAGTTTCCATTGATGAAACCTGAAGATATATTCCAAAATGATGACAAAACTAGATTTTACACTGGTTTTCCGAATTACAAGACATTTAAATTAATGTTTGATGTACTAATGAAACATGGCGGAGATAGATTAACATACTGGGAAGGGGAATTGCGCTCTATAGATGGTGACAATAGGAAGTACAATGACCCAAATTTTTTTAAACCTGGAAGGAAAAGAAAATTGAGACCCATCGACGAATTTTATATGGTTTGTCTAAGGCTAAGACTAGGCATGCTGCAGGAACATTTGGCTGATATGTTTTTTGTGTCAGTCATGACTGTTTCAAGAATTCTAAATACTTGGTTAAATTTCATGTATGACCATTACAAGGGGATGATACCTTGGCCAACAAGGGAGCAAATTTTAGCAAATTTACCAAAGGCATTTGTTGAAATGCAAACTGTGAGAATTGTTATTGATGCCACAGAATTTTTTTGTGAAAAACCAGGAAATTTGACAGCACAATATTTAACTTGGAGTGAGTACAAACATCATAACACATTTAAAGTATTAATAGGTGTTGCACCAAATGGTTTAGTTACATTTGTGTCAAGAGTCTGGGGTGGTCACACATCTGATCGTCATATTGTGCAGAAAGATGGAGACTTACTACTACCACATCTTCAAAGTGACGACATTATTTTAGCCGACAAAGGCTTCACAATTGCCGACTTGCTACCATGTGATATTGGACTAAACATGCCACCATTTGTGTCCTCATCAAAGCAGATGACAGCAGATGAATTCTTCAAAACTCAACAGATTGCTCAGCCAAGAATTGTTGTTGAGATGAAGATGGAGCAAATAAAAAACTTTAAGATATTACAGACTATTTTGCCTCTCTCCGAAGCACATCTTGCAGAGCAGATTATTTTAATTTGTACTGCCATGACAAACTTGTATGAACCACTGCTTAGATGAGTTGTTTGAATCATTCATAAACTTATTAAAACAATACTGTGTATAACTCATATAGTGCTAATGCTTTTGTGATTTAATAAACTGGTAATATCATGTGCTTTATTTCCTATTTTATTATCAATGCAATTCTGACAAAAAAATGAATATATGACAAAGCATGTATTACAAATTTTGCCCCTTTTCATTGATATAAGGATCAGTCAATATAACTGCTTTCCACGTTTCACCCTGCGAGTGTAAATTTCAGCTACAATGTTTCTGGTATAAAAATATTTCAATTTAAATAACATGTTATTGTGCCAGTAAGTCTGATCAAATTCAATTCTTTCTGTGGAAATTCCTTTTTTGGTCCAAATAACAAAATCTGCCCACTGGATATCTAATACTGCCATCTGGCCCATAACCTGGTAGAAATAATTATGTTGTCTTTTCAGATACAACTTTTCATCACGCAATTCACAACAAAATGATGGGTTACTGGCACATTCCTTTGGAAGTTTTTTTCTCCACTTATCTTCTTTTCTCCCATACGGACACTTGATCTCAACAACTCCAGTTCCACATATGGAGCATTGAACTTTTCCATCAACACTGGCTCCCAAAAATGGATGCTTGTTGCTAATATACAGTCCCATGTCTTCGACAAAAACATCACCTCTGCAGTTTTTTCTGTGATTCTGTACATACTGCCTACGGGCTTTACATTCATATTTTTTACCATGAGAAATACTGGAAGTGTTTGGTGGAGTATTGTACCCACAGAGTACTTTGACCAAATTTTCTGGAGGAGTTTCTTCTTTTCTCTTACAAATAGAACCAAAATTAGACGCAGTCAATACACAAGTTCTGGCTTCTTTCCAGTTTTTATTGTTGGCTTGACCACGTGTTGAATTGTTTAATTCAGACACAGTTAAGGGAGGTACTTCTAACCTGTTCACAAAGTCAATAAATTCTGACTGACACACTGCAGAGTTTAAATCAACACTATCCATAAACATGAAAGATGGTTCATAAATATTTAAAAAGGGTGTTATGTCTGCAGTCCTCGCACACATTGTTTGGTAAAGAACAGCTCCTGGATGAGCCTGCCCCAGTCCTTCCAGTATGTCTTTAAGAAAATTTTCAGGATCTTTACACGGGCCGGACATGTATACATCTGGATAAGGTTTCACTGGTGGATTATCAGATGTGAGAAACTTGATGTCTTGTAATCTTTTTGGACTTGGCGGTCTCTGAATTTCTTTGGGTTTTTTCCACTTACAATCACCTGAGGTACAGGGATTTTTTATTTTGACAACAGCAAATAAGGCGGCTCCAACATGGGCACAAAATCCAGCTTTTCCTGCTTTACAATTACAAGAGGATATTTCAATTTGTCCAGTTTTAATAATGGTAACATAGAGGCTGTAATGGTCATAATTTTTTCCTTCTATTTTTACTAAATGTCTCATACTTGGTCTACATTCTGCTGCAATACAACTGTATGTATGGTTAACATTATTCACTTTTATATTTCCAAGAAAATTTTCATCACAGAGTCTTCTTGCCTTTTTAAGCTGCCTTTTGCACTTTTTAGATTTACCTGAAACAGGATCTTTTGAATAGATAAAGTAATTAAGAATGTTCTCTTCCTTAACATCTGGACAATTCTCCGTTGTCAGCTCTGCCCACCCATCTTTAAGTTTTGACGGATTAGGAACATATTCATCATCCCCATCTGAACTGTCACTTGTGGCAGAAATATCTGTCTCACCAAAGTTCATTACTCTAATTATTCTGTTCACTAGAATGTCCTTATTTCCAGATTTTTTAAGACCTTTGTCTGCTAACCATTTTTGAAGATCTGATTTCTTCCATTTTAAAAGTATTTCAGGAGTTACAGGAGCATCACCTGTATCAGAATCTGTCTCACTCATTCTGCAAATAATTTATACATATATGCATTAGTTTTCACTTTAATTTACATATATTCTATTAAACAATATGTTGTTATTTTGTCTATTGATTAATACTGAGGCATTCTGACAATATTGGCTTTTCAAAATAACCGGCATTACCTGCAAACTTTTTAAGAAATAAGGTATCATTTTTTGAGTTTTATTGAGATGTATGATCAAATCCCATAAAGCCCGAAGGGCTTTATGGAAGATTTGATCATGTGTCAACCCGTTTTACATCTCAATAAAACTCAAAAAATGATACCTTACTACTTATATTTACATTTGTGACTTATTCATACTTTATATTT
The DNA here is from genome assembly GCF_032062105.1 of Saccostrea cuccullata. Lineage (NCBI taxonomy): Eukaryota > Metazoa > Mollusca > Bivalvia > Ostreida > Ostreidae > Saccostrea > Saccostrea cuccullata. The sequence goes on from NW_026928491.1 coordinate 4,191, forward strand.
GCCTGATTGTTACTTTTAACATGAAATGCGTTAATTTTTCAAACCCAACGGCATGTATGTAATCCACTAAAGGAGAAATTCTGTTTATCCAAACGCACATCTATGACCTCTTGACCCCAAACCTGTATTTACACAGTTATAAAAACGCTTGCCTTCAGTAGTGTTATGTAAAGGAAAACATTTGCAAATGTAAATATTACTATGTATTGTACATGTATATCATGTATATATGACATAAAATTCGGTGAAAATAAAATGTAGGGATGTAACAACATTTTCACAATTAAATATATATTTTACCAGTTTTCTATACCCTCGTATTAATTTTTACGCCAATCTGCATTATTTTATTTCCGTGTGTGCCCAGAATTATACGAAACATGTCAGCTAGGAAACTGCATATGCATAGCAGTATATAACACATGGTACAGGCCCCACGATACATAGGCACAATAAACTTGTAAAGATGATCAGTGATTCAGTCCCGTTACCCCCGGGTGTACTTTCAATAATACCGATAATTCATTCGAGGATTAAATATTTCTTACCTGTACTGTATTGTTAACTCTTCTCGTGAAGCCGAAAGGAAAGCGTTTGTAAACAGTATTGTTTAAACGTGACGCCATGCACCGGAACTACCCAGCGTTGCGCCACCTTTCGGATAAGAGCTCTGCCAGGAGCATTCACTCTGTATATCGGTAGCGAACCATTATTGATGTACAATTAACTTTTTTGTAAAATCATAATCTTTTATTAGTTTTAACATATATGTATTATGTGTTGCTATCGCCAGTCGTTTCAGTGACAATTATAGTCGATAAAAATAGGGAGAATTACCTGACAATTATAAAGCGCAAACCATTATTTGTTTTATTTCAACTTAAATGTTTTTTTTAACCTTTATGTTATACCTGAACATGTATTGTTTTCGGTAGTTAATGGGCTAGTAACTGGCAACCTCAGGCTAGTAACTTTGTTACTGCCACTAGCGTGGCGGGCTAGTAACTTATTTTTGTTATCGCACACCCCTGGTCGCAAATTCTAGGTGATATTAAAGGGGAAACCTCATCCTCTATCAGATTTTCTTACCCTTGCCCACCTATCACATACCAGGTATATTTCAAGACAGTAATCATGTATTTTATTTATAAATTTGTTGGTCTAGATTTATCCATCCTACTGGTGTCTCAATTCTCAAAATAAATGATTATCTAAAGATTTAATTTGCAAAATTGATTCTAGCTGCAGAACTGTGGCTCTTGATCTGCTTCGAAAAATTGGGACAGATAAAGCAGAGAGCTTACCAAACTTAAACATTGGCCATAACTTTTTAAGTTTTGGCGCAATGGCTTTTATACTTCACTTGGGTATTCCATGTGAAAAGACTTAAGTTTCCATTGGGTACAAATATGTTTAACTTGACTTACTTCTAAAAACCTTTTGAACAGTAAGTGCTAGGACTTTCATAAAACCCAGGTATATTTCTTGTGACAAGACCCTTTTCTTAAGCACCATTAATTTTGACCTTGACCTTACAGGTTGACCTACTTTTGAAAAACTTCAACCTTGGCCATAACTTTTGATCTGGTGATGCCTGATCTTTTGTATTTCATAGGTTGTTTCCTTATGATGACTTTCTATGAGTACATGTACTTTTATTTTTGATCTCTTGACCTTGACTGAGAGTTTGACATGCATTTGAGAGTCCTTTTCCATGATCCTTCAAATTGGGGCAACAGTATTACACAAAGCTTCCTGTCTTCAAACACATGTTTCATATAACACAGTATCACTATATGATAATTTTTTTTTTCACTTATATTTCAAAATGTTTATTGTAAATAAATTCCACATTTAATTTTACAATGCTGTTACCGTATTCACTGAAATGTATCTATTTTGTAGTTGTATAACAAAGGAAGAATATGCCAGCTAGCCCTGGAATTTTCAGAGTTGGACACATTTGCAAGAGTTTTAAAGGTTAATGACAAAAGGTATATTTTCTAAATGTTTTGTGTTTTATAGGCATCATATTTGAAAAAAAAAATCAAACATACCACAATGATAAGTAATACTCTTCAGTAAATTTAAAAATATTGCATTATGAACATTAACTTTGTTACTGTAAAACCAGATTTTACATAATCCAGCACTTTCAATGGCCTAGGATTAGACTTGTTTAGTATAGATTTTGATTCAGCCTTTTTGTTTTACAGACACTTACTGCACCACTGCTTCCAGGCCTTGATGGACCACGGAGCCAGTGTGTCTGATATCCTCGCTGATACGTTCGCTCAACAGTTATCTCCCCCCACATGTCAGGATGTCTCAGCCAGGGACAGGGCTATACAACTAGGTTTTCAGTTAGGTAAGGGATAGAGCTATACAACTAGGTTTTCAGTTAGGTAAGGGATAGAGCTATACAGCTAGGCTTTCAGTTAGGTAAGGGATAGAGCTATACAACTAGGCTTTCAGTTAGGCTATAAAAAAATATTATCTTGGTTCTCAGGCCCTCCCTCATCTCTTTTAAGGGTGCCTCATTGACCCTTTTTATTGCTAAATCAATAAAATAAAAACAACAAATCACCTCCCTCATCATTTTCTTAGGTTTTGTACAATGTAAAAAGCTGCCTCATCAGTTTTGGGGGCAATAAAAAGTGAAAAAAAAATGCCTCCCTCCCTCATCATATTTCTTGAAAAAAGGCCTGAGAACCAAGGAATTAATTTTACATGGCCTTAGGTAAGGGATAGAGCTATACAGCTGGGATTTCAGTTAGGTAAGGGATAGAGCTATACAGATAGGCTTTCAGTTAGGTAAGGGATAGAGCTATACAGCTAGGCTTTCAGTTAGGTAAGGGACAGAGCTATACAGCTAGGCTTTCAGTTAGGTAAGGCTTTTAGGGATAGAGCTATACATCTAGGATTTCAGTTAGGTAAGGGACAGAGCTATACAGCTAGGCTTTCAGTTAGATAAGGGATAAAGCTATACATCAAGGCTTTCAGTTAGGTAAGGCTTTTAGGGATAGAGCTATACAGCTAGGCTTTCAATAAGGTAAGGGATAGAGCTATACAGCTAGTCTTTCAGTTAGGTAAGAGATAGAGCTATACAGATAGGCTTTCAGTTAGGTAAGGGATAGAGCTATACAGCTAGGTTTTCAGTTAGGTAAGGGACAGAGCTATACAGATAGGCTTTCAGTTAGGTAAGGGACAGAGTTATTAAGCTAGGCTTTCAATTAGGTAAGGGATAGAGCTATACAGCTAGGTTTTCAGTTAGGTAAGGGATAGAGCTATACAGCTAGGTTTTCAGTTAGGTAAGGGATAGAGCTATACAGCTAGGCTTTCAGTTAGGTAAGGGATAGAGCTATACAGCTAGGTTTTCAGTTAGTTTTAGTGTTTTAGTTTTGACTTGGTCCTTTCACATAACTGGTGTAAAAAGAAAATATTTGGACTACATAATTGTACTGTATAAACAGATTGATTATCGACGATTTTGATTCCAAACAATAGACTTAAGCATGGAGCAGAATGGGAAAGTGCCATAACTCGTGCATGCCTGACATTGCTACAATAGTATGTGCACAGTAATGTATCTACACGTTCCTGATGTGATTGACCAACTTGTTTATTTGTAGGTGGTTTTCTCTGTGATGCGGGCTGGTTCTCGGCCAGTGAGACAGTATATAAAGCCTGCCTTAATTTATGTCAGATGGATAAAGCTTACTTACACAAGTCTTTAGAATGCAGTGTTGGGTAAGTATTTACAGTGTTCATGTACATTTACTAAAAATAGAAAAGACTTCTCCTTCTTCTGATACAGTGCAGGACTGCAGGGCCTTTTGGGCATCTTCGCACATTAAAAAGTGATAAATAAATAGAAATCTTAAAATTAGGATAGAAAGTATTTATCATATGGAGAAAATGAATGTATGTGCATTTACTGTATAAAAGCAAAATGAAAAAGGATGTTTTAGTAATTTATTTGATCAGTACTGTGGAATCTTATATTTTAGGCTACTGCACGTACAGAATGCTAACTGCAAATACACTGCGGCTGATCAGACTTGTCAGATAGCCAGACAGACCCTAGAAGAGTTACAGTCCCTGAATTTACCCGTCAATGCGGCAGCCTTCTACACAGAGTGCTGTGCCCTTTTGTTTGCCGAATGTCAGTATGACGAGGTAAGAACAGTTTGTAAGTGCCATTACATGGTGATAGATATTACCTTTAAAAGGTATTTGTGTGCATAAAGATATGTAAAAACCACACATTTGAACTGCATGTAAATACATGTCATTTATTTTCTCCAAATTCATTTAACTATTCTTTATATTCATGTACTGTATATTGAGAAATAATTATAACAAGACAAAAAATTTACCTTTAAATACACATTTGTTTTGTATATTTCAGGCAATAAAATTTTGTTCAAGGGCTATACAGGCATTATCCAAGACATTACCAAACAAGGTAAATAAGCGCCCTAGTTATTCATTTTTCTCAGTCATAACATATTCCTGACAGTGAGGATATGCATTTAGATTTTGCAAAGTTTCCTTGTCTGACAATTTTTTCTGGAAAGTCACAATTTTTATTTCAGACTATTGTTGATGTATTAAGACAGTGCTCAAAGGTAAGAAACATTTTATTCTTTCCTGTAAAAAGGAAAAAAGGCAAGCATTTCTACAAATAATTTTGCTTATTTAGCATGTTAAAATTTCTTTTATTTTAATACTGAAGAAATAATTAAACTTGAATAGTATTGAAATAAAATAATATTTGAATTTCCCATGATATTTCTTTATTTAAGGCTTGTGTTGTGAAACGTGAATTTTCCAAGGCTGAAGTTCTTGTAAAGCATGCTGTGTGTTATGCGAGGTAAGGTATCACACTTAATCCTGTTGTTCATGCATTTCTTTCTCTTTTAAATACCCATCTTCTGTGTATTGAGTTGGATGTTCAATATTTCTAGAGAGAAGTTTGGAGATAAACACCCTAAGTATTCTGATGCATTGCTGGATTATGGATTTTATTTATTAAATGTGGATTCAATAACTGCTGCTGTTCAAGTATATCAGGTATGCAGGAAATTCATGCATCTCAAATATAATAGGCTGAAAAAAATAAATTCTGTTTTAGATTTTGTCAGTGAAGACCATTTTGTACAGTTTTTGGTAATACTGGTCACATTAATATTTATAGGGATTAAGTTTTATGGATTAATTTGGAAAATAAAACAATTTTGTTTTATATCTGTAAATTTTTGGCAGCTGTATTAATGATATCAGAGGATGTCCTCATTGACCAATGACATTAGTCATATTTATGGTTCTGACACTTCAGTTCCAAATTAACCACAGAAACAATTTAGAAATAATGGTGCTCATTGAAAACAGATTTTTGTCACAGAATGTCAAACATTTGTGGTAAATATTTATAGATGGCTCTTGGTATACGACAGTCGGTATTTGGAGGCAAGAACCTTTATGTTGCCATAGGACACGAAGATCTGGCGTATGCTTCTTATGTACAGGAATATAGTTCTGGAAGATTTAATGATGCCAAGTATGCATGGTTTTATTTTACTTCAAAGTTCTTTGTGATATGGCATTTCCAATCAACGTACAAATTCTTCTTTAATTTAATCTTACAACATATACTTTATTATAGGGAGCATGCAGAAAAAGCTATAGAGATACTAAGTCATATATTACCAGAAGATCATTTGTTACTATCCTCATCTAAAAGAGTTAAAGGTATGCTAACACCAACATTATTTTTCAGTATTAGTAATAGAAACATGCATAATATACATACATGTAAAACTGATAAATAATATAATCTAAGTAAAAGTGTCATGTACCCAAATACTTGTAGCTATGCAGATATCATTTGATTGGAATAAATGTCCATTAAAAGCTAAGCATTTTTGGCAAAGAATTAGATTTATAATGGGATTCAACTTCAGATAAAGATTAGACAAATATGGAGTTATCAAGATAGAGACTTGTTTAAATGACCCCCAAATGTTCTCTTTCCTCAGCGTTAATACTGGAGGAGATTGCATTGGACAGTCTCTCTAAGGAGGCCAAGGAGAAGAATCTTCAGGAGGCCCAGGAGCTACACCTCCAGTCTCTGGCTCTGGCCAGGAAGGCCTTCGGGGAAAACAATGTACAAACCGCAAAGCATTATGGGAACCTAGGACGTCTGTATCAGTCCATGCAGAGATACGAGGTCAGTGATTCTGAGTTAAAGGTATTGCATGTTATGAGATAGAAATGTATTTTTGCACATGAATTCAAGGTAGGTCATACATGTAGTTCATTAGTTTATATATAGAACTGTCCGACACTCAAAAAAGTTGGCATGATTTGAACAAATTTGAATATTGGTGGACAAATTTTTGTTCATAGAAGAAGCATGTCATTACATAAATTCATGGTTTGATTCATTGAGACAAAGTCCTGATATACACTCTTTATCCTGCAACTACCCCTTACATTGACCTAATAAAGATAACCTAATAAACCAAAGCTTTATCCAGTCACTGCGGCCAGTGCCCTAATAAAGCCTCGTGCATGTATTCCGACGTTCTAAAAGCATTGTGACGTCATGTATATTGCAATGTTTACGCCATGGCGTCATAGTTTTAACTGCAGAGACGTGCCTAAATCTGTCGAAAATAGCTAGTTTTGGGTGTTAAAATGTAAGAAATATGTTGCAAGTTAAACAAAATACATGATAACTGTCTTGAAATATAAGCGATATTTGGGCTCGGGTCGAAAACGTAAGAGGGCTCGGCAAGCCTCGCCCTCTATCACGTTTTCTTACCCTCGCCCATATATCGCTTATATTTCTAGACAGTAACCATGTATTTAATATGTATTTTAAATTAATTTTTTTCCAATAAAAGAAAATTTGATCTCATATTTTATAGGAGGCAGAAGAGATGCACCTGAAGGCTATAAAAATCAAAGAGAGACTGCTAGGAAAGGACGACTATGAAGTGGCGTTATCTGTAGGACACTTAGCTTCCCTTTATAACTATGATATGGAGAAATATGCAGAGGCTGAAAAACTTTATCTTAGATCTATAGCTATTGGTAAGTATTATTTTAGATCTATAGCTTTTGGTAAGAATCTTTTAAGATCTATAGCTTTTGCGAAGAATTATTTTAGATGTATAGCTATTGGTAAGAATTACATATATCTTAGATCTATATAGCCATTTGGGATTCAAATTTTTAACGTAAATGATCAACTCCTTACTCTGCATTTCTTGAGCAAACACTCCAACCACTGTGCCATGCAGGCAACAGATCTTTTTTAGACTGTTACAAAAATGAGTTCTAACTTAGATAATCCTAAAATTTTGAAGACTAAAATTTTCTTTTAAATCAACAACTAAGCATCATAACTTTTCAACAGTGGGGAGTTTGGTTGTACATAAGCTGTTAAGATATTCCTATTTCACAGATCCCTTAATTCTGTCTTGATTTCAGGTAAGAAGTTATTTGGTGAAGGTTACAGTGGTTTGGAATATGATTATAGAGGACTGTTAAAGTTATACAGGACGACTAATAACCTGGCTATGGCCGACCATTACCACGACATCCTGCACGAGTGGAACACCATTAGAGACATAAATAACGCTGTAGAAGTCAAACCCCTCGAATTCTCCATTACCACGAACTTTGAAGAATCTGTGAAGAAGTGTTTTTCTTGAGATTGTCAGAGAATTACAGTGTTGCTCTTCCCACAAGTCCGTGTTCAGTAGTGTGGTAGATTGTAAGAGAATCATCAGGCATTGTATACTTACATGTACTTGTGAATTTCACAGTAGTGCTGAACTGGTATCAAATTCTCTTCAAGTGGATATTGTGTGCAATTTTTTTATATTGTCAATGTTGTTGGCCCTAATGTAGCTTACTAGCTGTAATTAATAGGTGCTGATTTGCCATTGATTAGATGTAGATTTTATTAGAAATATTAAAATTCATTTGAGTGGAGAGAGAAATGAAAACCTTATCTTCATGTAAGAATGTACATTTACTAACAGAGATCTAGTTGGGGAAAGTAAAGTAGACCGGCTAACAATATTGACTTTAATGGAAATTATTTGGTGTAGTTTGGAGAATAATTAATACAATTTGAAAATGTAATCAGTATTGGGAATATCAAACCTTGTGTTTCAAACATGTACTGATATGGTCATTGGCAGGTTCCTGTTTTGAAATAGTTTAATACTGTGTTTTGTGACATAGACTATAGATGTGATCATGACTCAATTTTACATTTATGCTTGGCCGAAT
>NW_026928491.1:15000-34877 GCF_032062105.1 Saccostrea cuccullata
TCGAAAAATGACGTTTTTTAAGCAAAAAGCTCCGTCTTCCCTGAACTCCTCTTACATTTTACTCAGTAGCCTAATCATCTTTTGGGAGATGGTTGGTGGGGTCATGTAGATGTGCAGTAAGGTTTTTGAATTTCGATTTTGCCCCGGGGGGTCAAATGGGGGTCGAAAAATGACGTTTTTTGTCCAAAAAGCCCCGTCTTCCCTGAACTCCTTCTACATTTTACTCAGTAGCCTAACCAGCTTTTGGGAGATGGTTGGTGGGGTCATGTAGATGTGCAGTAAGGTTTTGGAATTTTGATTTTGCCTTGGGGGATCAAATGGGGGTCGAAAAATGACGTTTTTTATGCAAAAAGCCCAGTCTTCCCTGAACTCCTCTTACATTTTATTCAGCAGCCTAATCATCTTTTGGAAGATGGTTGGTGGGGTCATGTAGATGTGCAGTAAGGTTTTGAAATTATGATTTTGCCCCGGGGGATCAAATGGGGGTCGAAAAATGACGTTTTTTATGCAAAAATCTCCATCTTCCCTGAACTCCTCTTACATTTTATTCAGCAGCCTAATCATCTTTTGGGAGATGGTTGGTGGGGTCATGCAGATGTGCAGTTAGGTTTCGGAGTTTTGATTTTGCCCCGGGGGGTCAAATAAGGGTCGAAAAATGATGTTTTTTATGGAAAAAGCCCCATCTTCCCTGAACTCCTCTTACATTTTATTCAGCATCCTAATCATCTTTGGGAGATGGTTGGTTGGGTCATGTAGATGTGCAGTTAGGTTTCGGAATTTTGATTTTGCCCGGGGGGTCAAATGAGGGTTGAAAAATGACGTTTTTTATGGAAAAAGCCCAGTCTTCCCTAAACTCCTTTTCTGTTTTAAACAGTGGTCTTATCATCTTTTGGGAGAGTTCACTCTTTTGAAATTTTGTTAAAACATCAAGGTCAAGGGGTAAAAAATCATAGCATGTTGGGAGCCTCTTGTTATGGGTAATGTTCACTTGAAATGTGAAAGTCAAATCTCTTCTCAATGAAAAGGAAATACAACATTAATGAAAACTAAGTTAAACTTCAAGGTCAAGGTCACAGAGTCAAAAAGTCATGATAAATTTTGGAAGGTCTTATCACAGGTAATATGAATGCCCTTTCATTTATCTTTCAAAATGATCAATTCAAAGCAATTAATTTTTTTAAGGAAATTAGGTCAAACTTCAAGATCATGGGTAATGAAAATCATAGTGTATGAAGAATGGTATTGTCCCATTTAATACTAATACACATGTTTAATATAAAAGTCCTATCTCTTCTCATTCAAAATATACGACCATGATGACCAAGGTTAAATTTATTGTGACAGATGGGCAGATTGACAAACAAATGAGATTTAATGTACACTACCTTTAGCAAAAATGGGGACAATAAATGTCTTTGCTGTTCTTGAGAAGAAGATTTATGTTGGAACAAGATGTGTTTGTGAAACACTACGCGCCCGGCGGCAACAAAGTTAAAAAAATCTTCTTTTAGCATATTGATCACAGTCAAGGTCACAAGGTCATTGACCATGGTGTCATTCGAAAGAACTTAATCAGTGGAGTATGCGTACTAAATATGAAGTCCCTAATCTCCTATGGTTCAAAAATTGTGGCAAAAAGTGTAAAGAGCTATTTTTAGCATATCCGTCACAGTCAAGGTCACAAGATCATTGACCTTGCCGTCGTTTGAAAGGACTTTATCGGTGGAGTATGCATACCAAATATGAAGTCCCTATCTCCTATGGTTCAAAAGTTATGACTAACAGTGGAAAAAGCTATTTTTAGAATATAGGTCACAGTCAAGGTCACAAAGTCATTGACCATGGTGTCATTTGAAAGAACTTAATCGGTGGAGTATGCATACCAAATATGAAGTCCTTACCTCTGATGGTTCAAAAGTTATGGCAAAAAGTGTAAAAAGCTATTTTTAGCATATAGGTCACAGTCAAGGTCACAAGGTCATTGACCTTGATGTCATTTGAAAGGACTTTATTAGTGGAGTACGCATACCAAATATGAAGTCCCTATCTCTCATGGTTCAAAAGTTATGACAAACAGTTGAAAAAGCTATTTTTAGCATATAGGTCACAGTCAAGGTCACAAGGTCATTGACCTTGAAGTCATTTGAAAGGACTTTATTAGTGGAGTATGCTTACCAAATATGAAGTCCCTTATTGTTCAAAAGTTATGGCCAAGGTTAAAGTTGACAAACAGACAAACAGATAAACAGACAAACAGACAAACAGACAGGACAAAAACAATATACGCCCGGGATCTATCGATCCGGGCGCTTAAAAAGTACCCTGCATATTTAAATGTAAATTGGTTGAAATTAGCCCAGTGGTTCTTAAGAAGTTAATGTGAAAAGTTTGCAGATAAACAGATGGACAACAGAAATCAGTACATTTCAGAAAACAGTATGCTTATAAATAGTTAATCTAGGTGCTTTGGGTAGCAAAATAAAGCTAAACTGGTATATCTAATTCATCCGCAGAGCTTAGTATATTTCAATATGCACAACCTTTTCAACTCTTATAATTATTTTTTAAAATTTATATCACCATGTCTCATTCAAGGGAGAACTAGAGATATGACCAGATGTATATCTGTTGAATATAAAATATGTACATGTATTCTGTGTTTTTTTTTTTAGTAATTTGTTTGTTTGTTGTGACAGCAACTGTTATGGCAGCTTTTGGCAAAGGTTGAAGTTTCTCAAATGTAAGTCAAACTCCAAGGTCAAGGTCAAAGGGTCTAAATTGTTGGTATCAAAGGGAAAGTCTTGTCACAAGGAATACACATGTGAAAAAAGGGAGCAATCCCTAGAACTTCCTCACCTGTTCAAAAGTTATTGCCAAGGTTAAAGTTAAATTGGATTCAACTCTAAGGTCTAGGTCAAAAATAATCATACCTGTTGAAAGTTCACAATGATTACACATGTAAGAGCATGAAAGTCCTAGCACCACCTGTTCAAAACTTACGCCAAGTTCAAGGTATTTTTCTTGTAAAATTGGGTAAAACTCCAAGGTCAAGAGATCAAGAGGTCAAAATTGGTGGTACCCATTAAAAGGTTTTGCCAAAAGAAATTTACCTATGAAATATTGAAGCCATGTGTATAGCCCAATCCACTTAAAAAATATGGGCAAGGTTAAAGTTTCCGTGGACAGACAAAAATACATAAACATGGGAAACAAAATATGTATAAATAGTCAATTGAAAAAATTTTCTACTATTATGGAGTCATAAGATCAATTGTCATTTCAGGTACAGGGAGTCAGTGGCTAGGGAGATCAGACCCCCCCCCCCTGGAATTAGCAGTTATTTAAATAAGACTATATATGTACTGTAGAGAATAAAAATGACTTTGGACATCCTCCCCCTTAGAAAACAGGGACTCCACCATCATTGTTTTTATTATTATTTTTTATTTCCATCTCAGGAAATCTTGGGCTGATTTTTTTGACTGAGGTGTGACACCCCCCCCCGTTCTGAAAAAAAATTCTGGATCTGCGGCTGTTATATATACTGAATGTCCGCAACGGAGATAACTTGACAATGTGAAATTTGTCGACTGTGGCATGCGATGATCTTTGACCATGTTGACCCTTTTTGAACTTCAACCTAACCATTTGCATTTATTTATTTTTATGCAATCTATACTAAATCTTGTACTTACCGAATGTCATAGGTCGTGACAACGAATTCATGAAATATAATCCATATAATCCAATTAAAACACAAATGATTTTAACTGACCACACTGCATCGTCAGCATACATGTGCTAAATAATCTCATTCGACAAACCTTTGCTGATTCCATTGCCAGTATGAATTGGCCGAGGTGTGCCGAGAGGTGATATCTATAAATATGATAATGGGTGACGCAAACCCAATGTGAATGTAGAAAATGAAACTGTTTAGTACAAGAACAAATTTCAAACTATCATAATAAACTAAACTATGTTTTTTAAAAAATGTGAGAGTGAGAGAGAGTGTGTGTGTGTGTGTGGGGGGGGGGAGATAGGCATTGACAAATTAATCGGGTTGTATTTTCAATGGGTTTTTTTCCCGACCAAATACGAAAATCAGTTTGCACATTTTGATAAATTCATCAAAAACGCTTTGTACTAAAATAATATTTTATGTCGTTGAGAAAGTAAATTTAAAAAGTTCCAAATTATGGGAAAATTATTTATTTGAATCTAATTAAGTAATTTACTTCAATCATTAATTAAATTCTGTTATTTCAGACTGGTTATGAATTAAGTATTTTAAAATACATATGTGAGGCTCAGAGTTGATATGGTCATCTGAAAATTTTATGTTCAATTTGACGAATACATGTACGGTGATAATTATAGAATTATTTTGACTTCTTCCTTGGAAAGTCCAATATGAATGAGTGTATATTTAGAGGCAAACACCATAGTGCGGGTATTACTGTCTCATGACAGCATCTAGTGTTACACTGTTTTTAAAAAACTTTTGACGGTAAAAAAGCTTTATACTCAATTGCCACCAAAATTTTTGAAAAATGAGTGAAAACGACAGCGTATACGAATGTCTTAACAATTATTTTAAAATATCAGTAACTGTAGTTATCCACGTTTGTTTGATATTTAAACAGATAATGGAATATGAATCTATTGTTTTAAACCATAAAAACAAAATTTACCATAAAATGTACTTGATAAAAACAGCGAAGGTTTGACAAGAGCAAAGATAAGCAAGAGCACAAAGACAGATTTATATGCAATTTTCTTAAATATTGGTGGAATAGTTGTTCAAACTCGTACTCGGGCAGACGGTTTAATTTCTAGAGGACTCTGGAAGCAATTTTCTTTGCATAAAAATCGAAAGGTTTATTGGAGGAACGGCCTAGAATCAGGAATCTACTATATTAAATTTCTTCATGACAGCGTCCAAACCCACACGCCCTGAAGAGTAAAGGGGTTTTCGGGATAAACAGAAAGTTAAAGTTTTTTCACATTAACAATATTCGCCAGATCTTTGACCTTTTGACTTGTTTCTATTTCCAAACTTGAAAAAACACCTTTCAGAAGGAAGAAACAAGTCCAGGAAATTATAGGTATCTGCTATTTTCCAGTATACTAAGGGTCATACCAAAAAATGAGTTCTAAAACAATCAGAAATTGGATAAAAAGTGTCACTGGCATGTGTTTTAATTAAAAGAGATTAATATATATATATATATTCAGTTTCCAAACAAAATAAAAGCTCTCTATCTTCTCTAATTTAAATTTTAAATAGACCGCTGAACATTAGCTGGCAAGATTGGAAAAATGCAGCTTTACGTCATTTTTATCAGTTACAATCAAAACATTTAATGATAGACAATGGAATGGGCTGGTACAATTCGAAGCGGACGACCGAGAAAACATTGGAAATGAAATTCTAGTTTGAAATTTATTTTCAATCCAACTCAGCTACGCTAGAGGGCAAATTATTACTGATTGACCCAGAAGACAAATACTTTCAATTTAGTTTAAAAATATAGTTTAAAAATAATATATACATATGTAAATCAGAATTTTCTGTCCAGCGTTTTAAAGAAAGATATGAAGGGACAAATATTTGATTTCTGTTTGGTATAATTTATATACGGGGGGGGGGGCATAACGATCTTGGAAATAAATAAGAAAATTGTCAAACATTTCTCATTGAAAACTAAAAAAAAAAAGCTCTTCTCATCCTAAAAATTAATTGGTACAAAGCATGAACTGATTTGACAATTTTTGACCCCCCCCTTCTAGAATCAAATGGCGGCCGTCTCCTGAAAAAATGCCTTCTATGACTTTTACAAGTGTCCTTAAGATAATATTATAGGCTATAAACTCATATCAATATTAATTTCAACCAACGTGTATTTGGGAATTGAAATTATTTGTCTTTTGGATCATACATGTACATTCACACTTTGCTTTTGAAAACAACTCAGGTGGATTGAAAATGAATTTAATTCAAACTAGAATTTCAATCCAATGTTTTCTCGGCCGTCCGCATCGAATTGTACCCGCCCATTTCATACACTATTGGACCTTAGTACTACAGTGTGAAACAAAATAACTTGCTATAGATTCTATCGACTGCATACTAGTATATAAAAGATCAATTTCATTACAATTATTAGTATTCATCATGGAGTACAGGTTCCTTGTGACTTTTCTTTTGGTTTTAGATATTTCCATTCTTATTTCTGCAAAGTGCAAGGATGGATATCGTAAGTTGAATTTTCAAGAGGCCTTTTTTAAGACAGTATCATCATTCCAAAGAATTTAGACAAAACTTTATCTTATCATTTTTTAATCACTACTCGTATACACCAAAACGTGTATTTGCTATGCTTGATTTTAAAGGTTCTAACGGTTATTTGTTAACTATTATGTTACGCTGTAAATTTTGCATTTTAAAGCCACCTGGTAAATTCAAAATTTGCAACAATTGTTTTTTTTTCCAGGTTCCTGTAAGGATATTTTATCCAGATACCCACAGAGCAAGAGTGGGGAGTATCAGCTGATTACTGAGGACAGACAGACGGTCACAGTCTTCTGTGAGTTTTCGTCAAGATTCCATGGTTACACGTACATCAAAGACTACCCAGGTTCCTCATTTGATTTGGGCGGACTTTACACAACATCAAAAGAAATCAAAGTTGTCCACCTTCGGACTTCTGGCAAGCGATATAGCACAACAATGGAAGAGTTAAATCGGTACAGCTTACAGGTTTCATTGAGTTTTCAGGTCGACAAAAATAAGGGCTTTAATACACCACTGAATGTTCCATTTCTAGGGAAGTACATTTATGTTGGATTCCTCCCAAAAGACATTGCTGCAAACCGTAATACCCAAGGATACCGTGCCGGATCTAAAGACTGGGAATTTAGAAACTGTGACGCAAATCCAAATTCTTACATCGCCTTTTTCTACAACAATTCACCTCTACCAATTCACAGCTATCATAGGCGTTGTTGCTATAATAGTTATATGCGAAAATGGATCGATGTGTCCAGGGACTATAGTCTGCGTTTGCCAAGAGAGTACTTCAGGTTTTTTGAGATGCACATGGGAGGGTGTGGAGGATATGTCGTTCCCGGATTTAGTTCCTTTTCTGATATTGTAGGCGCCGTGCCTGGATTTCGTTTTGGTAGGGGTTGATTTTATTAATCATTATATCTTTGCAAACAAGGTTTGGGAAGGGGTGCATATGAATGAACTTGTTTCTTTATCCGTTTGTCTTTACAATATTTTGTGTTCTTGCTAGAACTTTTTAATGCATGAATCATTTACGTATTGCAGAGAAAAATAGAAATATATCCATTGGATATGAATACCCGCCGAAGGTATATTAGTAATGCAACATGAAAAGTTGTATTAGTGTAAGAAATTTGATGAGAATATCTTGAAAAGTTTCTTTACAATTCAAATTGAAATCTAGAAGGTTGGTTATTATAGTGTACATGATAAATATCAACAGATAATGTATAAGTGCATAAGCTTACATAAATGTATTTTAAATGGTGTCTTCAAAACTAAGCAAAATGCACATTTAGGGGAAATGAGGTCAAGGTCACAGGAAAGTTCAAGGTCAAAGGTTTTTGATGCATTTGATTTGATAGTTTTCATAAATACGTATCAGCATTTGTTTGATAAAAAATATTTTGTATGATTTATTTAAAACTTATTTAAGAAATGTGAGATCAAGGTTAATGCCATATATGGCGTAACTGATCAAAAAAACTTATTTTTGAAAAATACAAAATTAAGTAAAGAAATATAGTTCATACATTTAAATTAAAGCTTTTCATACAATTCTGAACACGGAGAACACCTCGTTTCATCTAATAATATAATTTAATCTTCTCTGTAATGTGTTATTTAAATCTTTTGTATTTTCTTCCGAGTCGGAGAAAATTCCGAGAATCCAAATTAAATTGTGATATCTTTATAACGCAATTGACCTAGATTTTGTAATTTACAGAAAAGTTCTATCTTTATATAAAGTAATGATACAAATAATAAGTTCTTATAATTTTAGTCTAATAATTTTCATTGTACATACGCCATATATGGCTTTAAAGGGAAGGTCAAGGTAAAAATGTTCAAGCAGTTTAATAGCTTAACGAGGCTGGGGGGTGGCAGCCATTTTCAGACTATTTCTATCTCCTTTGAAAGAAGAGCTCCATATAAAGATATAGAAAATGATCAAATTTTTAAAATAATTTTTTCTAAATATTTCTTTGCCAAATGATAGTTGACAGCTTAAGATACCATATCTAAAAAAATAAGTTAAATCTGGTGGTTAATTTGTGATTAATTTGCTGACCCCCAGCCTCCTTAACATCAACATGTATCAGTATGTATCAACATATGAAGGTTGATAAAAAATATTTTGAATGGTTTCTTTAAAAATGAGCGAAATATTAATTTAAGAAAGTGAAGTCAAGGGAAAGGTTAAGGTCTAAAAATGTTGATGCAGTTGAATAGCTTACACCAGTACGTATCAACATATGCAGCTTGATGGCACTATCTTGAATGATATCTTTACAACATGGCGAGACATTCATTTAAGAATAGTGAAGTCAAAGCTCAAAAAGAGAGGTCAAGGTAAAAAAAATGTTGATACAGTTGCATAGCTCTCATCATTATCTATCAGCATATGAAGTTCGATAAAATTATTTGATGACACTACAGTATCTTGAGTGGTATCTTTAAAACTGCGCTGCACACTACTCAAATACTTTAAGAAAAATGAGGTCAAGGCCAAAGGAAAGTTCAAGGTCAAAAAATGTTGATGCAGTTGCATTGCCCTCAACAATATCTATCAGCCTATGAAGTTTAATAACAAAATATCTTGGATAGTTTCTTTGAAACTGAGCTTTGAACAAAGCTAAATGTAATGCACGACGGAAGGACGAAAGACGGACATAACAAACGCTATATTCCCCGGCCATATTCATGACGGGGCATAAAAATGTCTCGGTATGGTTTTTCTCTTATAATGCCTACAAATTGGAAGTTCATAATACAAAATTAAATAGCCAAGAAGCATTGATATTCTGACTTTTGATAAGGTCAAGGCCACGTGCATATGGTTTTAGTATATAGTAACCTTGGCCTAAACTCGTTTTGGTAAGCCATAAGGTCTTTGAGAAAAAAAAAAGTCTGAACTTGATCGCAAGTGACACACAGCGCACCCCAAGACCATGAAACATTTAAAGCGTACAATATAAGTTATGTTCTCAATCACAAGCTAACAGTGATTCATTGAAATTTAAACAGTTTTTAGAAAAGTGAATTGGCATCGTTTAAGAGAGAGAGAGAGAGAGATATTTGAAACTAGGTGAATTTCATGAATCGTTCATGGAGTTTCCCTTGTTTTTTTAAAAACACTGAAATTTTTTTTATTTGTCGATTTTTCACAAAATATTGCTATATTTTTGAACCATGTTACTGAGTATTAAATAAATGAGGCATTCATTCAGAAACCGAATGTTGTTTTTGTACATTCTAGGGTATGGGTATTTGCGTTGCCTAACACCCCCATATACTTCGTAATTACGTGCATTACAAAATTAAAATTAAACATATTGGGTTTTATTGAAGATTTGTCATGTAAGGATCTTCAGTGTGAAAACGGTGGATTGTGCTTTATGTCAAATGGAAAACCTTCCTGTCGATGTAAAAAAGGATACACGGGCGTCTCATGTGAACATAAAAGACCAAGTAAGACCATTTAATTTTCTTATATGATAATATTTGTATTTGTATATCGAGCTGTCCAGATTTAATTGTTTAAATCGATTTAGGATCATGCAAAGATATTATTCTGAGCAATCCCAACAGAAGAATGGGAGAGTACAGAATTTACACAGATGATGGAAAAAGCTTTTTTGTCTTCTGCGAATTTACGGGATCACGTGGCTATACATACATTAAGGACTTTCCAGGAAATTCTCTCCGTCTAAAAAACATTTTATCAAACACAGATGAAATCAAAATCCTTCATCTCCGGACCTCCGGCAAAAGATACAGCACAATAATGGAAGAACTTGTTATAATCAATTCATCCGAAAGTGGATTGACGTCTCTACAAGATATTATCCTAGTATTCCTTCCAGCTACTTTAAAGTTTTTGAGATGCATATGGGAGGGTGTGGAGGATATGTCGTCCCCGGTTTTAGGTCCTTTTCTGATATTGTAGGTGCTGTGCCTGGATTTCGTTTTGGTAAGCTGCTAATATAAGTCTAACCAATTAAAATACTCTAAAATCATTTAAACGATTTATAACACTAAGTAAAGGTCTTAGTAATTTCTGTTTTGAGATTTTTCATGTGCTGATTTACAATGTGGAAACGGTGGATCATGTTTGACGAAAAGAGGAAGACCTGTCTGCTCATGTGGTCCAGGGTACATTGGACTTCAATGTGAAGTCAAAGTTGCTTGTAAGTTTGATCTGAAGCGATGTATTCTAGCATTTGATTCCTTCATAAAAGTTTATTGTGTTGAGGGTATTCATTTTTCTTTTAGCTCAAGTGAGCTTTTCTGTCCATTCACCCGTTTGTTACCTTTTCACATTTTCAACTTCTTCTAAAGAATGACAGGCCTGGTGTTTCCCACAAATTCGAATAAAAAAATCCTTAGGCAAAGGAAAGGTTCAGTTGTAAAAACGAGAGATAAAGTTCCCTTACAAGGGGAGAATTAAAAAAAAAATTTTAAAGACAAAAATATGTCAGAAAAGCAAAACTTAAGTTGAATAATCCTGAGGTAATGTATACTCTGCATTTTTTCAAATCATGACCCCAGGGAGTAAGGTGGGGCTACAATGGGTGATGATTATTCATATAACGTAGGCATCCTCTGGTAGTGTAGATTCAAGCTTGTTCAGATCTTGACCTTCCCCTGTATCATTTTTTAATTGAAACTTTCACAATGACTGATTTCTGCTTTTTCCTAGCCAAAGGTCGCCCAAGTGGCAAAGTGGTTAGAGCGTCTTCTCTGAAGTCGCATAGTACGGAGTTGATCCTTACGTCGCCGGTTCGAATCCCACTGTGGGACTTTCAGAGCGATCCTTCGGATGAAACTGTATAAACCGAGGTCCCGTGTCGCAGAAGGTGCTGGCACGAAAAGGATCCATCCCTGCTCAATGACCCTAAGTGCTGTGCATAGGACAAAATTTGCAGCTCTCCACCGGCAAGTGATGGCGTCTCCATATGAGTGAAAAATTCTCAAGATGGACGTTTAACCGTCAGTTAAAACAACATACAATCAATCAACCAAGCCTAGTCAAAGTGCTTAGGTGAGCAATGTGGCCCATGGGCCTCTGTTTTTTCTTTCTCTGATAGGTTCGTTCTTATGAAAACATTCTCTCTTCCGTGTTTTTCTTCAGATTCCTGTAAAGACATTGCTTTCTCTAGAGGTAAACCTACTGGAGAATACAAGATTTACAACAGACAAAACCAGCCCTATAAAGTGCTCTGTGAATTTCATCAGACCTTTGGTTACACGTTTGTATCAAACACGAATATGGCCATCAACGTCGACGATTTGTTCGAAATCCGATCTCAAGTGTTGGTCCGACATTTGCAACAAGGTCAACAATACGACTCAAATCTGCAGCAGATATCCTATTATAAGAACAAGCCTTTGACAGTTAAGTACAACACAAATGCTGGATTCAACACTCCGGTAAACGCCAAACAGATGGGTCCATATCTTTACCTTGGCTTCTTGGACGCAAGTACAGCAAGATCCAGGTCGACACAAGGCTACAGCGTAAATAACGCCGACCAAACCTTTCGTAACTGTGATGCCAATCCTAACAGTTACATGGCTTTCTATTTCAACAAGGGAAATAAGTCTCCTGTTGGATACTATAAGAAGTGTTGTTACACGCCATTGATGAAGAAATGGATTGACATAGGGGTACCTGTAAATCGGGCTAATCAACTTCCACAGTCATACTTTCTTCAATTTGAGATGCACATGGGGGGTTGTGGAGGATATGTGGTGAGCGGATACAATACACTTGCAAGTATCCGCGGTGCTTCTCTGGGAATGCGTTTTGGTGAGTAACTTTCAAAAACCTTTTTCAACTGAATTTTCAATAATGAACATGTAATTTACATTGAATTTCTTTTCAGAATTATGAAGTTATGAAACGGAGCGGGAGAAAGAAAACAAAAGATGAGATAACAAATAATTTGAATATGAGTATCAATATACAGTTTTCGTAATAAAAACTGATATTTCTTATATTCTGTGTTGTAATGTTGTAGCACTTTTTCACTATACATATATATCCAGCTTTTAACGAATGTATAAAATATACATGTACATAATATAAAAATATAAAATAATGTATAAAAATAATATAAAATATGTTGATCTATCATCAACATATAAATAGAGACCAAGTGTTTTTAAGTCTTTATAATTTCATCCAAAAAACTTGCTGCTCAGAACCTATAGGAATTTTTGAAAAGCGTTCAGTTCCTGCATGTCCTACAGAAAGACAAGGAATTTTAAAAATTAATCCCAATTCAATTTTGTTTGTAATCACTGTGAATTAGAAAGTTATATTCTAAAATCATATCCTTTTTTCAGATTGTGCAAAGAAGGTAAAATTACAATTGACTTATGCAATTATCATTTAATTCTTAATTAGAATTTACTTGTTTCATTTCCATTTTGACATTTTACAACAGGAGATGCTCTAAAATCGCTGACATAAATCAGATCCAATGACTCTAGACATAGTATGTCACACGTTTTTTTTTTCACTGACTTCCAAAAATCCGGGTCTCTATATATGAAAATGTACACGGGATTCTGACATGGATTTACAGAATTTGCATGCCCATAAGACGAACATCGCACGCCTTTCTGGCACGCCTGAAAATTTTTTGCGAGGATTTTTTTTACGTGAGATTACACTAATTAAGCCTATTTTTCACATTAATATTTCTATTTCAAACTTTTATCTCCAATCCTGGCCTCGACCTGCCCATAGGGACCATGATTTTAACAAAACTTGAAACTATTCACGAAGATTTCAAAGACGTCAGGCGACAGGTCATCAAATAAGCTTACTTGAACCTTTGGTAAGGTGAGATTAATATTTGGGTTTCACCGTTATACATGTTAAAATATGAAAGGAAAGGTTCAAGATTTCGAAAAGAAATCTTGAACATTTTCTTTCAGAGAGACAAAAACATTCTTATGATTCAGAGACATAGATTCTTCCCCCTTGGCGGAAGCAAACTTTTAATTACCTGTATTTTAAGGACATGACACTTTAAAAAGTTAATAAAGATACATGTTGTTGTTTCACAGTTTGTACGGGCTTTATTATTGTTTTGATATTCCTTTAAAGCCATATAAGAAAGCATGTACATATGAAAACATATTAGTATATTTATTCAAATACACACCTTCTCTCATACATCATTTTCACTGAATACACTGCACTTCCTATTAAGTGAATGAATCATTAATGTAAATGAAAAACATGTCCAGAAAGTATATAAGAGCTCTTTGGGAATTTCAATTTTTAAAATATTGTTTTTAATAAAAATAAAATATGGATACTAGTATTTTGGGAGAATATATTCTTAAAAAGGTCATATTTCTAAAAATATCGATGATTAAAAAACAAAACAAAACAATGACATAACTGATGAAATCGCATTTTTGATGCTACTTGTTCTTGCATTTTAAATAAATGTTAGATATTCTTCTAGACACTTAGACACCCCTACGGATTTTAAGAAAACAAGATTCTTAAAAACATACCAGTTTTCAACCAATCCTTGTGATAAATTTTTATGTATGTGTTCATTCAAGCTACTAGTTTTTGTGATAGGTTGTTTGTTTGTCAATGTGAGTGCTTCTTGAAATAAACAGAATGTTTTGCTGCATCTTTACAAATACTTCAATTTATAATTTGTCATGACTCTTTCTTAAGACGTGCAAAACAATATTATTACATCTGTAAAGATGCGTCAGTAGCAAAGCGGGAACGCCTTAAAATGAACGACAGAAGTCGAAAAAGAATAATTTCAAAATAGTAATTCTTAATGGAAAACCCCACCTTTGGTGTTTTAAGACAAGAGGCCCATGGGCCTTATAGGTCACCTGAGCATTATGCAACAACTTTCCAGTTATTGAATTTGATTCATGTTTTAAGCCAGATGCTATGGCATTCACAATTTTGAAAGACGCACCATTGATAATCATAACAATACACTCAGCAGTTGCTTAGCTCGGTTACTTAATACCCATAAGCAGGGTAGGGGAACAAAAAATGCATTTCAACTTATCAAAAATATTCAGCAATACCGGTAATTAATAGTGCCCTTACCACATGTACCCCTGATCCTTAGGCCTAGATCCACACACTGGACAAATTTTGAAAAGGAGCAGATTTCAAACAATTCATTCATTTTTAGTACATAAATACAGCCCCCCCTCTATGGTACCCCTGACCCTAAAGCCTTGAAATTCACAGTTCCGGATGATTAGTACCCTTGCTCATCATAACTATATTAAGGTAATTTATCTGCTTCGTACCCAGAGAAAAATTTTTTCAAAGATTTAATGTAATTTTTCACTGCATAATCATTATAGAGCCCCGCCCTAAGACCAGAACCCCTGGTCCTGGGGCCATAAAATTCACAATTTTGGTAGAGGCATTCTTGCTTATCATAACTATGTACTTAGTTAGTTTATTTAATACCCAGGAGCAGAGAAAAAGATTTTCAAATAATTCATGTATTTTCACTATATAATCAATAGAGCCCTGCCCTAACACCAGAATCCCTGACCCTGGGGCCATAAAATTCACATTTTTGGTAGAGGCATTCTTGCTCATCATATTTATGCACTAATTTAGTTTATTTAATACCCAGGAGCAGAGAAGATGATTTTCAAAGTAATAAAGCATTTTCACTATATAATCTATAGAGCCCCGCCCTAACACTAGAACCCCTGACCCTGGGGCCATAAAATTCACAATTTTGGTAGAGGCATTCTTGCTCATCATATTTATGCACTAATTTAGTTTATTTAATACTGAGGAGCAGAGAAAAAGATTTTCAAAGAATTCATGTATTTTCACTATATAATCTATAGAGCCCCGCCCTAACACCAATAACCCTGACCCTGGGGCCATAAAATTCACAATTTTGGTAGAGGCATTCTTGCTCATCATATTTATGCACTTAGTTAGTTTATTTAATACCCAGGAGCAGAGAAGATGATTTTCAAAGTAATAAAGCATTTTCACTATATAATCTATAGAGCCCCGCCCTAACACTAGAACCCCTGACCCTGGGGCCATAAAATTCACAATTTCGGTAGAGGCACTCTTGCTCATCATATTTATGCACTAATTTAGTTTATTTAATACTGAGGAGCAGAGAAAAAGATTTTCAAAGAATTCATGTATTTTCACTATATAATCTATAGAGCCCCACCCTAACACCAGAACCCCTGACCCAGTGGGGCCATAAAAATCACAATTTTGGTAGAGGCACTCTTTCTCATCATAACTATGCACTTATTTAGTTTATTTAATACCCAGAAGCAGAGAAGAAGATTTTCAAAGAAATAATGCATTTTCACTATATAATCTATAGAGCCCCGCCCTAACACTAGAACCCCCGACCCTGGGGCCATTAAATTCACAATTTTGGTAGAGGCACTCTTGCTCATCATATTTATACACTAATTTAGTTTATTTAATACCCAGGAGCAGAGAAGATGATTTTCAAAGAAATAAAGCATTTTCACTATATAATCTATAGAGCCCCGCCCTAACACTAGAACCCCTGACCCTGGGGCCATAAAATTCACAATTTTGGTAGAGGCACTCTTTCTCATCATAACTATGCACTTAGTTAGTTTATTTAATACCCAGAAGCAGAGAAGAAGATTTTCAAAGAAATAATGCATTTTCACTATATACTTATTTAGCCCCGCCCTAGCACTAGAACTCCTGACCCTGGGGCCATGAATTTCACAATTTTGGTAGAGGACTCAAAGCTTATTACAATCATGCAAACAGTTTGCCTGCTTGATGTCCAGGAGTAAAGAAGAAGATTTTTTAACATTGCATTAATATTAGTGGTTTTGGTCCCACCCCTCAGGCCCCAGGGGGGCAAGGATCACGAAATTCACAATTTTTGTTCCCCTTCACCCATAGATGCTTTGTGCCAAATTTGGTTGAAATTGGTTCAGTGGTTGCAGAGAAGAAGCTGAAAATGTTCAAATGTTAACGGACGACGCACGACGCACGACGACGGACGAAAACGGATAGCAATAGGTCACCTGAGTTTACTCAGGTGACCTAAAAATATAATACAATTTTCTGAAATAATCCATTCCCAAATTTTACCCATATTCAAGTACCTATATATAAGGGTTATATGGATAACAACACAACTAGACTATTGTAAAGTCAAGACGATGCATTTCAGACCGACTATCACATTAACTCTATTGACTTTAATCTTTTTGGACATTGCCGCCTGTTTGTGCAAGCCCAGTAAGTAATTTTATAATGGTATTTTAACATTCTTGGAGAACTTTGATGTGATTTTTTTTCTTTCGCTCTTATCATGATTTCAAAGCATCTTATTCATCATTATTGCTACGAATACTGTAAACAGTGTTATTTTCGCCACGTGTTATTTTCACCCTTTTGAACTTGTGAACAATTTTGTCCCGTTTTGAATTCGCCCAGTCAAAGTTTTGTTTAAGAAATTATGAGATGTAATTTGAATTCGCCCCGTTTTAAATTCGCCCAATCAAAGAGAGGGCGAAAGGGGCGAAAATAAAACGGGGGCGAAATTTTCCCTGTATACAGTATTACATTTTGTTGGCGAAAATTAGTATTTGAATGAATTGCAATTGTCACAATTATGATACGTTATAATTAAGGTTTTTATTAGCCAAAATCTCGAGAAAGTGGGGATTTGATATTATTTTCTTATTATTGTTTTTACATTGAGATTCAAATCAGTTGGTGTTTATTACTGTTTTATCGTGTTTTATCATTGAGTTTTCATTTAGATATCAAAATACAGTACACGTATAGATTTGGGGAAGAATAATAAATTCAGGCTGGTTTGTATCTTACATGTATGTCCTTGAACTCGGCCAATTGACCACAGTAAAGTCAACAATTAAGGATTTTAAAAGAATATGCTTGTTGTTTGAGTGCTTATCACACAGACTTGCACTTATGCATCATCTTCACGAGGCACTAATTTACTAACAAGAGGCCCAAAGGCCACAACGCTCACTTATGTACAATGTAGTAAATGTTACCAGTACCCATGGTCCTACTGATCTTTATTTTTTATCTATTCATATGTAGAACTTTGAGCATATATCATCTCCCTACCCTACCCCCGGAGTCATGATTTTAACAAATTTGAATCTATACAACCTGAAGATGATGAAAATCATATAAATATGATTGATCAAAACTTTGCTGTTGTTAAAAACAATTTTTCTATGTATTACTACATAATTGTATTACTTTGGTCACGAAAAATTCACCAGATTTCTCCCCTTGTCATACTTATTGTTCTTTATTGAACGGCCTCATGCGTCTTCCGGGGCACGGAGAGGATAAGTAAGTAAGTATACTTACTGTAGTCTTCAAAACAACTACAAGGCATTTTTTTTTTCGAAATAAAGCAAGATCTACACGAACTGGTAAAATGAAATTAAGTGATGAAAACATATTAGTTTTTGAATTACCGGAGCTGAAAGCTCAAGTGAGCATCTCTGATGACATTTTGCCTGTAATCTGTCTGTATGTCCGTTCGTCTATACACTTTTCACATTCTGACTTGTTTAGAACCACTTGACCAAATTCAACCAAACTCGACAGAAAGCATCCTTGTTGAAGGGGATTCAAGTTTGTTTAAATGAAGGGCTACGTCATCATTCAAGGGGGTTAATTTGAAAAAAATATTCCCAA
The DNA here is from genome assembly GCF_032062105.1 of Saccostrea cuccullata. Classification (NCBI taxonomy): domain Eukaryota; kingdom Metazoa; phylum Mollusca; class Bivalvia; order Ostreida; family Ostreidae; genus Saccostrea; species Saccostrea cuccullata. The sequence goes on from NW_026928491.1 coordinate 33,030, forward strand.
GAAGAGCATATATATAACGATGATAGTCATATTATAATGGAAGCATCCCCAGGTATATCGTGAAAATTTATGTTTGTTCAAATCATGACCCCCTGAGAGTGGAGTGGGACCACAACGGGGGATTAAAATTTTACAAGGGACCTAGGGGCTACATCGCTCACCTGAGCACATCGGATAGGAAAAAGCACAAATCAGATCAGAATTGAAAAGTTTACTGAGGGGGTGGGGGTGGGGGGCTTGAATACTACTTGAGAATGCCTCCATATCAATTCTGCATATAACTTTTTGAGAAAGTTCTTGAGAAAAAGATTTTTATAGATTTTTTAAACATTTTGTTTGTATATATTACTTTGCAATAATTTGAATTTGACTCCCCATTGTTTCCCTCCCTACCCCAAACGGTACTCATGGTTTGAACAAATTTAAATCTTCAATACATGAGGATGCTTACATGTCAATATGATTTAACATAGCTGTTCTGTTATTAAGATTTTTCCCTTTATTTTCCTATGTAAAACTTTGATCCACCATTGAATCTTTCCCTACCCTTGGAGGTTATGATTTGATATGATTTAATTCTACACTACCTGAGGATGCCTTCATATAAATATCACTCATCATGGCTTTGCTATTCTTTAGAAAAAGATTTTTAAAATTTTTTTTTAATGTAAATCTTGGATCCCCCATTGTGACCCCACCCTATCCCTGGGGGTTATGATTTGCACAAACTAGAATCTACAGTACCTGAGGATTCTTCCATATAAATATAAATAATCATGGCTTTGCAGTACTTGAGAAGAAGATTTTAAAAGATTTTTCCTATATATTCCTATTTAAAAATTTGATCGCCCATTGTGGCCCCATCCTACCCCTGGGGGTCATGATTTGAACAAAATTGAATGTACACTACCTGAGGATGATTCAACATGAGTTTCATCTTTCCTGTCCCTATGGATCTTGAGAAGAAGCTTTTTCAAGATTTTTCCAAAATATTCCTATGTAAAACTTTGATCGCCCATTGTGGCCCCACCCTACCCCTGGGGGGTATGATTTGAACATGATTTGAACAAACTTGAATGTACACTACCTGAGGATGATTCAACATGAGTTTCATCCTTCCTGTCCCTATGGATCTTTAGAAGAAGCTTTTAAAAGATTTTTCCTATATGTTCCTATGTAAAACTTTGATCGCCCATTGTGGCCCCACCCTACCCCTGGGGGTCATGATTTGAACAAACTTGAATCTACACTACCTGAGGATGATTCCACACGAGTTTCATTTTTCCTGGCCAAGTGGTTCTTGAGAAGAAGAATTTTTTTAAAAATGCCATTAATTTTTCACTAATTCATAAATATCTGTCCTTTACCCAAGGATACTTTGTAGCAAGTTTAGTTGAAATTGGTCCAGCGGTTCTTGAGAAGATGAAAATGTGAAAAGTTTAAAACAAGACGCAAATGACAACGGACAAATTTTGATCAGAAAAGCTCACTTGAGCCTTCGGCTCAGGTGAGCTAAAAAGAAATATGTAGGGGAAATCTTCTGCTTAATAATAATAGAGTCACTTTTAATATTGATATGGAAACATTCTCAGGTAGTTTAAAATTCAAGCCTCACCCCCATGTAAACATAAAAAACCAAAAGCATAATGTCGACATATTTGCCATTCATATTAAAATTTGACACAGTCCAATATTTATTATTATTTTTTTTTATTTATGTCAATGCAGGATCATGCAAAGACATTATTCTAAGCAAACCTGCTACTCATATTAAAATTTGACACAGTCCAATATTTATTATCATTTTTTTATTTATATCAATGCAGGATCATGCAAAGACATTATTCT
>NW_026928492.1:0-34643 GCF_032062105.1 Saccostrea cuccullata
AACTGGAGTGACTTTAAGCACAAGTATAATTTGTTTAAGGCAATTCACCCTTTGGCTAATGCGCTTTTTATGCAGTGTTTAGTTTCGCTTGTTGGTGTTTAAATTGTATTACCATGTCCGTATATTTCATGTATATATAAACCTTAAGGCCTTCTTTCTTGTGATTTTTATACACATTTTCTGAAAAATAAGGATTAAATATTAGCAATTGTATGGTGGCATATTTCTATCCCCTACTTGCAAGATAAATAATGTTAACATGCAACATAATTATGTAGACATGCAACATATTAATGTCAGCATGCAAGTTAATTATGTCACATGCAAGTTACCAATCTAATAAGAAAATATTATTTTAAAATAGTCTAATTTACTTACTGCATCTGACAGCTTAGATGCAAGATGCAACATAAATATGTAGACATGCGACTTATATATGTCAACATGCAAGATAATTATGTCAACATGCGACTTATTTATGTTAACATGCATGATAATTATGTTAACATGCTACATGTACTTATTTATGTCAACATGTGACTTAATTATGTTAACGTGCTACTTATTTATTTCAACATTGGACCTATTTAAGTGAAAACGCAAGATATAAATTTTCATGTCAACATATGTATTTTGCATGTTGACATAATTATCTTGCATGTTGACATAAATAAGTTGCATATTGATATTAATAAGTTGCATGTTGACATAAATAGGTTGTATGCTGACATATTTATCTTTCATGTTGACATAAATAAGTTGCGTTTCTACATATTTATCTTGCATGTTGACATTAATAGGTCGCATGTTTACATAACTATGTTTCATCTTGCATCCGCGCGTAAGTAAGTAAATTTAACCGTATTTAAATTATATTTCTTTATTAGATTGGTAACTTGCATGTTGTCGATATGAAAAAATAAATATAAAGTTACATGTATATGTATGGTGGCATATTTCTGCCCCCTACATGCAAGATAAATTATGTTAACATGCAAAAATGTATGTCAGCATGCAAGATAATTATGTCTCAAATCACGTAGTAAGCCCGTATCTGACATCGTAGATGCAAGATGCAACATTTTTATGACAAGATGCGCTTTACTTATGTCAACATGCGAGTTACATGTATAGTTATGTAGATATGCCACTTATTTATGTGAGCATACATGTAAATTATGTTAACATGCAAGATACTTCAGTTAAACATGCGATATAATTAAGTAGACATGCAAATATTTATGTTCACATGCAAATATTTATGTTCACATACAAGATAATTATGTTAACATACTACTTATTTATGTCAACATGCGACTTATTTATGTCAACATGCAAGTTATATTTTTACATACAAGATATTTATGTCAACATGCAAGATAATAAGTTGCTTTTCAACTTACAAATCTTGCATGTTAAAATAATAATTTATTATCTTGCATGTTGACACAAGAAGTCACATGTTGACATAATTATCTTGCACGTTGACATAAATAAGTCGCATCTTGACATAATTATCTTGCACGCTGACATGAATAAGTCGCATGTTGACATTATAATATTGCATGTTGGCATATTTATGTTGCATCTTGCATCTAAAATGTCAGATACAGGCATTAGTAAGTTAATTTACCAATATTTAAATAATATTTTCTTTTAAGATTGATAACTTGCATGTCAACATTTGTATGTTGACATATATATGCTGCATGTCTACATAATTATGTTGCATGTTAACATAATTTATCTTGCATGTTGGGGGCAGAAATATGCCACCATATATATGCTTGGAGATGATCAAAGATTTTCAGTTCACTTTCAACCAGTCCAGACTGAAATTTTTTCATATTTAGAATTAATTCAATCAAAACTTCTGTTATTTTATTTTGTGGTGTGTGTGTGGTTTTTTTTTTTTTTTTTTTTTTTTTTTTTTTTGCTTTACTTTTTTTTCTTTTATTTAATATTTGTTTTAATTTAAAGACAATTCTTTTAATTTTTATTTTTAATTATTATTGTTGCTTTGAACCTTTGAATTTCATATATTTTTATATCATTCTCTAAATTCAGAATTTGTCTAAAATCTCAAAAATAAATTCAGTATTTTCATATTTTGAAATTTATTTATTTTTTGTTCTCTTTGTAACATATTAGTAATTATTAATTAATAATCATTGCTATTTATTATTGTTGCTTTGAAGCTTTTGGATATTTTTATATCTCTAAATTCAGAATTTCTCTAAAATCTCAAAAATAAAAAAAATGGCTAACGTCTTTACATTTTTTGTTAAATACTCAATACATAATATTTGACATATATCATTGTAAAACAAATATTATTGCGGAAATTATAATAAATTATTTTAATATCATCTATATTGACAAACAGCTAGCTCGCTTCGAATTTAGATCGGGCGTGGTGTACGGTAAACTAGTAATGGCGCCTGATTTCTGGTGTAAACAGTAAACTTTAAGCCTCTTTACAATTGATCATGGATGCTTTACGAAAATGTTTACTCTTGGAAATCACATCTGTATTTAGGCAACGGATCTTAACTAAGAGATTTTGGTCGTCAAAGCCTCCGGCATCACTGACTTCTTTAATTAATTCAGCCTTAGATAACTACAGGGACTTGCAGCTAGCACCATTGAAAATTAAAAGTTGCCGTATAGGTGACAGTTTTTCAAGAGCGCATCTTGAGTATGAATTGATAACCGTCAAAGACAACAATGACTTAGTGCTGTGTGAGAATTTTTCGAATATTTATTCACAAGGATTTGATGCATTGCGTCGATCTGTGGGCAATGTTGGTGTTGGATTCTTCGACTCGCCCACAGGGAATGAAAGGAGTTATTTCTATGCCCTTTCTGCCTTGAGAAATTTCCTCATAGAATTACGTGAGTATCTATTAAGGTCTGAGATTTTACTTGAATAGCCTACAGGTTATTTAAATAGTTTTGAAATATTTAATTATTAGCGCTTGGGGACAAGGATAGTGTATCACTTTCCGTTGGCAATGTATTTTAGAGGAAATTCGAACTCTACTCTGAACATTTTTTTTCGGTGCACAGTATCATAAACCAGTAACATAGTAATGCTTATTGTAAGTTGCACAACAGAATTAGATTCTGCTCTATATTCTTACCAAAGATGTGCAAGTTTGAGTACATGTAATTTAATGGAAAACAAACTTCTGAGAAGATTCCTTTTCAGAGCTTGTAAAACCATTCTTTACAAAGATTTTAGTACCAAAAAATACATAGCCATTCAGCAAGGCACGCAAGTTTTTTTCGTTTGAAGTCGAGCAGGTGCTTTAAAATCTAGTTCAGGGACTAATCACTCCCCACTCTTGACAGTATGTAGAAAAATTAGCACGCCCTAAATTTTAATAAATCTGGTAAATACAGGAAGTTTACATGTTGTTTTTCATCTCATAAAAAAAATTCAGCTCCAGTCTCGTATCAAAATGCCCGAATCAGAAGGGAAGATCCGGAATTATTTTGCGTCAGCCATGATTTGAAGTGAACCCAAGTGAAATACTATTATGACACCTGCACCTCTACTGATTTCCCGGTGTCGAGTGGTTACGACCGATTCTGTGTTTGACCTGCGTGGTTACGAACCCAGTGGTTTCGACCTACTTATATAAATATATGTACATACATACAGGTAAATAGAGGGGTTCAGGCTATAAGGTAAAGGCCCATTCACATGGATACGCTATAATCCCTATTAACTGCTCCGGGCGCTTAGAAAATTGCAAAAAGGAAGCTCTTATTTTGGTATTCTCTTTATGATACAGTGCAGTCGCCAATTCCGGGTCGTCTCCAATTCCGTTTCACTCATTGTATTTTATGTAAAATCTAACCGCAAAAAAATTAATAAATACGCTGGTCATGAAGAACTGGTCTTTCTGTATGTAATTAATTAAAAAAATTTGAATATCAACTTTAAGAGTGCATCCGTTAATCGAAATTCTCAAATGCACGCATTTAAAACTTGTTTCTGCTGCGGTGACAGGCTACTTTCGTTTTTGTTCGCTGCAGAAAGGCTGATATAAAAGCTCTAGATAAATAATAAGAGCTCGAAAATATGGTAAATGCATTTAGTTTTATCTCAGGAATCAATCATAATGATCACTGCTCAAATAAAACTATAATGATTATTAAATCAAACTGTGGTAGTTTCTCCAATTGCGGGTCACGTAATCTCGTGGCATGAAAATGTCAAAATTCTATGTTCAAAACTAATCATGCTAATAGACAACCATGTATTTACCTTGATTATCAAAAGTACATGTATTCTAACTGGAAAATATTTTTTTCTAAAAATTAAAATCGAGTTAACCCTTCAAATGCATTTTTTAAATAAATGAATTTAATTGTATTATTTTTAATCCTAATACATTTTTTTTAATTCAGCATTCCGCATTTTGTTTTGTTGTAATATATTGTTTTAAAAATAATTTAAACATATTTCTGTGGTTGTTTTACTTTTTTTTCCAAGCTGCATGAATTGTTTTAAGAAGAAAACACTTGCTGTGGCCTTCAACTTGACATTTAGATATATCGACGACATATTGTCAATTAATAATGATAATTTCCATTCCTACGTCAATACGATATATCCTGGTGACTTGAGATAAAAGATACCACAGAGTCCGACACTTCTGCTTCATACTTGGATATTTTACTTGAAAAAGACACAAATGGTAATCTAACAACCAAGCTATATGATAAACGTGATGACTTTAAGGATTTCAATCCCTAATGGGACCAAATTCTCTACCCTTAAATGTCCGTCAAGTACACAATACTCTGATATAATATTAAAGCATTTTATAGTGGAAAAGGATTGCCCACGAGAAATTTTCAAAAAATTCATTAATTAAGCAGTAGTTAATTAACAAAGATTGCATTGAAGTCTATGGGGAAAAGCGTTTTTTCAAAATAAAAATTCAAATAAATTGAATATCAATAAATCCTGTGGTGGAAAGATGCATTGAAATATTAAAAATAGAATGATAATTAAAAACAATTTTTTTACCAGCTAAATTTTTTTAAATTGATTTTTTTTATTAATTAAAAATGGGGAGATAACTCTTACCAAAATTCAAGGTCATGAATTAGGACACATCCCACTAAACATACTTACAGTAATAAATGGGAAGTATGTCTAAATAAACTGAGTATTCAATGCCTACATATCGGTTATGTTTTCAATTTCATTGAATTTCATCCTATTAGGGATTGAAGACCTTAACTTTTCTATTGTCAACTTCCCTTACTTATGCAGCAATATACCTTCATCACCTGCATACGGAGTATATATATCTCAATTGATTCGATACGCAATAGCATGCTCTACGTATGAGCAATTTCTTAAACGAGGTAAATTATTGACAAGCAAGTTGATGAAACAAGAATATCAGCAGTCTCGTTTAAAGTCATCATTTCGTAAGTTCTATGGTCGATACAATGACCTTGTCAGCAAATACAATTTATCATTGAGTCAAATGCTGACTGACGTTTTTCATACCAATTGTTAGTCCATTATTTATGTATACACTGAATTGACGACAGATTTTTTCCGTTATTTCCTGATCATGACAACGAGCACATGGCGGGTGTGACCGGTCGGCAGGGGATGCTCACTCCTCCATGGCACCTGATCCCACCTCTGATGTTTCGGAGGTCCATGTTTGCTCTGCTCTTATTTTATTAGGTCACCTGAATAAACTCAGGTGACCTATTGCTAACCGTTTTCATCCGTCGTCGTGCGTGGTCCATCGTGTGTTAACATTTGAACATTTTTAGCTTCTTCTCTGCAACCACTGAACCAATTTCAAGCAAATTTGGCACAAAGCATCTATGGGTGAAGGGGAACAATAATTGTGAATTTCATGATCCCTGGCGCCTGAGAGGTGGGGCCAAAACCACTAAAATTAATTAATGCAATCTTTAAAAATCCTCTTCTTTACTCCTGGTCATCAAGCAGTCAAAACGTTTGCATGATTGTAATCAGCATTGAGTCTTCTACCAAAATTGTGAAATTCATGGCCCTGGGGTCAGGGGTTCTAGTGCTAGGGTGGGGCTAAATAAGTACATAGTGAAAATACATGAATTCTTTCAAAATCTTCTTCTCTGCTACTGGGTATTAAATAAACCAACTAAGTACAGAGTTATGATGAGCAAGAGTGCCTCTATCAAAATTGTGAATTTTATGGGCCCAGGGTCAGGGGTTCTGGCATTAGGGCGGGGCTCTATAGATTATATAGTGAAAATACATGAATTCTTTGAAAACTTTCTTCTCTGCTCCTAGGTGTTAATTAAACTACCTATGTACATAGTTATGATGAGCAGGAATGCCTCTTCCAGAACTGTGAATTTTATGGCCCCAGGGTCAGGGGTTATGATGTAAGGTTGGGGCTCTATTGATTATATAGTGAAAATACATGAATTCTTTGAAAATCTTCTTCTCTGCTCCTAGGTATTGAATAAACTAACTAAGTGTATAGTTATGATGAGCAAGAGTGCCTCTACTAAAATTGTGAATTTTATGGGCCCAGGGTCAGGGGTTCTGGTGTTAGGGCGGGGCTCTATATATTATATAATGAAAATGCATTTATTCTTTGAAAATCTTCTTCTCTGCTCCTAGGCATTAGATAAACTAACTTAGTGTATAGCTGTGATGAGCAAGAGTGCTTCTACTAAAATTGTGAATTTTATGGCCCCAGGATCAGGGGTTCTGGTGTTAGGGCGGGGCTCTATATATATTATATAGTGAAAATACATGAATTCTTTGAAAACTTTCTTCTCTGCTCCTAGGTGTTAATTAAACTACCTAAATACATAGTTATGATGAGCAGGAATGCCTCTTCCAAAACTGTGAATTTTATGGCCCCAGGGTCAGGGGTTATGGTTTAAGGTTGGGGCTCTATTGATTATATGAGCCTCGACGGATAGAAATCGACCTTATTGTATGCAACGTCATAATGAGAAAAAAGCAAATAAAGTTAAGAAAGATTTCCCGGCATTTTTTTTTTACACGTGGATTTCTCTTTCTGCGTATATTATACATGATTCAGCCTCATCAGAACAGCATCAAAAGCTTAAAAATAATTTTCAGAGTAATGTACAAATTTTAAAAATATATTTTTCCTTCACAGAGCCCCGCACATTTAAATTGTTACCATGGCTTAGTGTAAACTTTACCGATATGAATGCCGAGTCCGATTTATTTACAAAACAGCAGAAGACACCAAAGAATGCATGAAAAAGAGGTAAGAAAACATTTTACAAGTAGCCTAATGAAAAGTGAAAGTTAACTCTTAAGAAATATTACACCTTTGTCTTATACATGTTATATTGGTAGTTTAATTAAATGAATATAAATCTGTCAGGTGCCGTCAGATTTAAGATGATCGAACTTGTGAAGTTGTGTATAACGTCGACGGCGTGAGTTTCACGTCAGCTGTGTACATCAGACAAGATTAGATTTAGAACAAATACTATAATTTATTGCTTTCATGGTTCAAAATAACATGAAGCAATATAAAAGAATTTAATAAAAACAAAAAAAAAGAAGAAGAAGAAGAAGAAAGTGATTACGCATAATGAAATAAATAAATCTTGAAAACCAAAACTACCGACACGATTTACAGATCGGCTTAATATCTGATATTGTCCCTGTCCTTCCTAGTACTGTTTATAAAAAACTGACCAAGATAATGACACCTTTAATTAAAGCGATTTCATATTTCGCTTTGAGCGTTAGCCTACTTGCCTATTTAAATTGAACATACGTGTACGACACTCGGCAAACCTCGGCCGATTCGTACCTATCGACTGAATACGATAATGCACGAGTTGCTTCCCATTGACAGAAAAAGAGGCTCAAAGCGGGGGAATCATTAAAATAATTAATGGAATATTTTACTTAATCATGTTCACCGTTTCCCATATAAACTGGTAGTTATAGAGTTCGTAGTACAAGTACGGAATTATGCAGGCGATTTTAAACATTTTTTTTTTTTAATTTTCTCAGTGATTATTCAGCATAGCAGATTGTGCGCTCTGAATAAACGAAGACACACAGTGATCTTGATCCCTTTCAACATAAGACGCCCCCCCCTCCCCCTGAAATTTGAAAATGTGTATTGAAATATTATAACCCCCTTTTGCAGGGTTGTCAAACCTTTCCATGTTTTGAGCATGCAAATATATGTGCATACTTGGAATATCGAAATTCCGTATTTGCTAAAATATATTTTTATAATATTTGATAATTGTTTATAAAGTTTGCCTTAGTTTTATTTAACGTAAAGTATATATCATACCTATCAACTTTGTAGATTTATATAATTGTAACTTCCTTCCATGTCATTTATGAGTTTGGGGCCCAAAAACACGAAAAAATATTAAATTTTCAGAAGAATAAAAAACAAACGACTCATTACAGAAATAAAAACTTAAATAAAGAAAAGAAACCAAAACATGAAGAAACAACAAAATAAATGAAAAGAAAAAAAATTAAGCATGAAAGGTCTAATTCGGTGAGTCTAAAGGGAAATTCCTTGACCCCCCTCTCCCGGACTTGATGCATAACATAACCAACCCTGTTGAACTGGGCGTTCCATAAAAGTAATTCAATTGAAATAAATACACTGTAGCAATAATCTATATACTTAAAGTTTGTATCTGTTTTATACTGTCTATATGCATTCTGCGTTCCTTTCTAGTTTCTACCTCAGTGAGTTCGACTAAAATAATAATAAATAATAATAATAATAAAATATTAATTGATATCTTTATAGGAGAGAAACAAATGAAGATGTATCAAATCTGAATCAATTATTATTATTATTTTTTTTTTTTGCTTGTGCTGATTTATATTTATCTACATATTTATACCGGTATTTAATTTATCCTTTTAGTGTAAGTGATGGATATTGAAGTAGAACAACTTGATAAAGAGGCTGCTGATTTTTTAGCCGGGCTTATTGCTCAAAGAGCAATTGCCGGCTTATGTGATCCTGTTCAACGCAGGATGTTGACCCCATAGTCGACATTTTAAAGTTACGTGCAAAAATATAGTTCTTACTCTCAACCGCTTTTGAGATAATACAAACGCTAAATAAAGCAACAAAAATTAAACGAAGTTTTATCTATAAAAAATAAACATTAGTAGTAATAACTTTGAAAACTTCATAAGTCAAAGAACATAGTTCATTAGCGTAAGGATTTTTGATAATCAGTGTTACCGTAGTTCTCTACACATACGAGGCAGGAGAGGGAACCAGACTGGCCTGTTTGTTTACATTCAGCTGCGGTGCCAGACTAATTCTGATTCTGACAAAATCGGACCGTGGTATTAGGATTGAAAAACTCTCTGTCAGTGTCTTATTATTTATATTGATAGTTTTAAAATAATTTTTTCATCAGAATATAAACGTGATTCATGTAAGAAATCCATTCTACTCTGTAAATGAGCCCGGCTCTCTGTACTTCTGAATACTTTGATTTCAAGAGTACATTCCACGATCTCCAACTCCTCCACTGGCAATAAACACGAATGACTCAGACAGCGATGAAAACGATGCTGAAGTGGATGAGGCGAATATCAGGAACAGAGTAACTGAATTTTTTGCCGAACCATCTGTCCCATCAGGTCAGAATGATGATGTGGATCATGAGAGGGTATATGTAGACAAATTATTTGAAAGTGAATGTGGCTACATTAAGAACTGTTTTCGACATATATTTTCTTACAAAGAGCATGCATATCAGCTTCTGTTAAGACTACACGAGTTCACTAAAAGTGAAAGGGACATATATATCCTGTCTAAACTCGAAGATCAATTGGTTCAAACGGACGGATCTGTCGGCTCCAAAGGAAGCAAACGTGAACGTCAACGGTTCCGTTACAGCTTTCAAGTAGTAGAAATTTGTGAATGCGCTTGGCGATCTATTTTCGAAATTGGACGCGCGGAGTATAAAAGTTTGAAGAAACATTTCAAAGATAACGGCACCATCCCACGAGTTCATGGATTGACTGGCAAGAAATCAAACCATGGTTATCCATTTTATGTGATTGAAGCAGCAGTCCTGTTTATCAAGAGATACGCAGACCAGTATGGATTGCCATTACCTGCTGCCCCACGAGCACGCGATGACACACCACCTGTGCTCCTGCCTTGTAATGAGAGCAAAGCAACGGTTCATGCGAAGTACAAAGATGCATGTCTTGAATCTAGTAGCCCGTCCGTCAAGCTAACCACATTCAAAGAGGCATGGAATTCATGTGTGCCTTATATACAGTTCATGAAACCCAAAACAGACTTGTGCAAGACCTGCCATGATCTCCGCGAAGACATAACGGGGGCATATGACGAGAAGACAAAGTTAAAACTTACAAAGCGACTGACTGATCATCTTGATCAAGCTAAACAAGAGAGAGAATTCTACAAAGAATGTACTGCTAATGCAAGAGAGGAGCTAAAGGATGCCGAGAAGCCCCATGGGAAATATCTGCAGTCATGTTCTGTACCTTACGAGAATGTACATTATACATTCGATTTTTCGCAGTATGTGACCATCCCCCATTCTTCACAACAAGTCGGACCACTGTTTTTTCTACAGCCCAGAAAGGTTCAGATCTTTGGTGTATGTGATGAAAACTTCCCTCTCCAAACCAACTATCTCATAGATGAAAATGAAACTATTGGTGAAAATGGAAGTAAAACTCATGGTCCTAATGCTGTATTGAGCATTTTGCATCATTACTTCGATGCAAACAGCTACGGCGAAGCAGTCTGCCATCTCCACGCTGATAATTGCGTCGGACAAAACAAAAATAAAACAACTTTACACTACCTTGCTTGGCGATGCTTAAGCGGACTCCACAGAAAAATCTATTTACACTTTATGATTGCTGGTCATACAAAGTGCTTATGTGACTCATGCTTTGGCATGCTCAAGAAGTATTATCGAAGAGCAGAAGTAAACAGCATTGGGCAATTGGAACAAGTTGTAGAAAAATCTGCAAAAAGCAATACGACAGCCAGATGTGGAGACTTCCAGTGGTTCAGATGGGACGCCTTCTTCAGTACGTACTGTAAACCGGTTAAAGGGATCGGGAAATATCACCATTTCATGTTCACCAATGAGGAACCAGGCGTAGTGTACGCAAGGCAAACGCTTGATTCGTTTGAAGTCAAAATTCAGCTTTTGAAAGAAAAGGTTGACATAGATAAACTACGCAAGGAATTTCCAGACGTTATTTTGCCTGGAGGGCTTTCAAACGACAGAGTGCGCTATCTCTTTCGTGAGATTAGGTCTTACGTTATATCATATACCTAGTAGTGTATCAGCCCTGATACAGGCGTTTTTGACTTGGCGAGACAGCGCCTCGGAAGTAGGGCTGTCTCGCCCTCAGGGCTGAGATATCTCTGTCTCGGCCCGTCGTCAAGGGGCTGTCTCGCCCTCAAATTTCAAATAATTATTTCTGTTTAATTTGTGTGAATTAAGAGTAAAATTCATATTTAAGTATTAAAGAGAAACATTATATATTGAAAAATTAAACCAGAATTTTTAAAAAATTCTTATTCATATTAGAATTTTGACAAAATTGTTTTTAAAAAGTGCGCCAAATGATAGCACTTGTGACGTAAGAGAGGTAACTCTTGTTTACTTCTAGGACAGCTGCTCGACAGCAACAAGTAATGTTTTGAAAAAAAAAAAATGGACGTTTATTTGCTTTGACAGTAAGACAACATCAAGTTTTCATTTATTGTGCTATTTTTCATTAAATATATATTGTAAACAAAACAAATATAGTTACTATAAATCTCAGGTTTACAAATTGTAACGATTCGTTTACGAAGTTATAACCCCGGTTCGATCCAAAGTGAAAGTAGAATATTTTTAAGTTTGGGAACTTTTAAATCTTTGTTATCTAATGTTCTTCGAAATGATATTCTTCAAAACGCCAGGACTATTCTTTTTAATGACCAGACCAGGCAAATCTATCTCTATTTGATTATTCACCGTCAAGCAACATCTCCAGGAACATCGAAATAAAAAAAAGATAACTCTACAATATTTTGTAATGACAAAATTATATAAATTTGATGCTAAAAATATCAAAACATTTCCTCTTTCCTTTGGTTTTAGATATATGATATAAACAACATCACACCACTGTTTTGATCTCGTCCCTGGTATCAGCCCTCGGGTGGTCTCGGCCCGCGCCCTCCGGGCTTGGGCCGATACCAACCGCTCGGGCTGATACCAGGGCCGAGATCAAAACAGCAGTGTGATATTCTATATAAAGCGCCCTACAAAGATGCAACGTGCCCTGCACCTGACGAAGAGTAAATGACAATGACATGGTTGCTTGTGGTATTATTAATTGTTAAATTGTTGTGTTAAATTATTAATAACAGGTAGAATTGCAATTGGAAAGTTTTGTGACGTCACAATTGATTTAGAATATTCTAATGTGCTATTTTGTTAGCTTTTAAAACATATCATTTTCAATCTGCGATATTTCTGTTGTTTATAGAGATATTTTGATTTGGTTTTCGATATTTATCGTAGTTTTGTATGCTCTATCTAAATGCACAAAAATCTCAAATTCGATAAATTTTGCCATAAGGTCGATTTCTATCCGTCGAGGCTCATATAGTGAAAAGACATGAATTCTTTGAAAATCTTCTTCTCTGCTCCTAGGTATTAAATAAACTAACCAAGTGTATAGTTATGATGAGCAAGAGTGCCTCTACTAAAACTGTGAATTTTATGGGCCCAGGGTCAGGGGTTCTGGTGTTAGGGCGGGGCTCTATTGATTATTATATAGTGAAAATGCATTTATTCTTTTAAAATCTTCTTCTCTGCTCCTAGGCATTAGATAAACTAACTTAGTGTATAGTTGTGATGAGCAAGAGTGCCTCTACTAAAATTGTGAATTTTATGGCCCCAGGATCAGGGGTTCTGGTGTTAGGGCAGGGCTCTACATATTATATAGTGAAAATACATGAATTCTTTGAAAACTTTCTTCTCTGCTCCTAGGTGTTAATTAAACTACCTATATGTACAGTGTACATAGTTATGATGAGCAGGAATGCCTCTTCCAAAACTGTGAATTTTATGGCCCCAGGGCCAGGAGTTATGGTGTAAGGGTGGGGCTCTATATATTATATAGTGAAAATACATGAATTCTTTGAAAGTCTTCTTCTCTGCTCCTAGGTATCAAATAAACTAACTAAGTACATAGTTATGATGAGCAAGAATGCCTCTTTTAAAATTCTGAATTTTATGGCCCCAGGGTCAGGGGTTCTGGTGTTAGGGCGGGGCTCTATTGATTATATAGTGAAAATACATTAAATCTTTGAAAACTTTCCTCTCTGTCTCTGGGTATGAGGCAGATGAACTACCTATATAGTTATGCTGAGCAAGGGCCCTAATCTTGCAGAATTGTGAATTTCAAGGCTTCAGGGTCATTGTTACCATAGAGGGGGGGCTGTACTTATATACTGAAAATGAATGAATTGTTTGAAATCTGCGCCTTGGTATTAATCAAATATTTTTGAAAAGCAAGGATGCCTTTTCAAAAATTGTGCAGTGTGTGGATCTAGGCCTAAGGGTTAGGGGTTCATGTGTGGTAAGGCCTAGAAAAAAAATATGTTTGTTTCTGCTTTCAGGGTGAAAAAATATAGGGTCGGTAGGTAGGCAAATTTTTTTTTTTTAATTTTTTTTGCGTCTTTAATCAAAAAATCAAAACATGTATAGAATTAACATTAATGACAAAAGAAATTGTGTTTTTAAGCATTTCTGTGACTTAAACTTATAATAGAAAGGTGATCCAAAATTCTTTCGGTCTTGAAAAGCTTGCAAAGTTGGAGACTTTAATTCCCTGGATAAAATCTTGCACATCATGGGATAAAAGCATTAAAAAAATATATAGGGTCGGCACTATAAATTAGGGTCAGGCGGGAAAGCGGAAACAAACATATTTTTTTTCTAGGCCTTATCTTGTTTCCTGGTACAAAAGATAAATATATCATATTTATAAATAATTATTTAAATTGATTTAGATCACCATGAGATGTGTTTAAAGCAAAGAATTCCTTTTGGAGATGCATTTGACAAACAGTCAGAAGTTGTTGTTGCTGTTTTATTGACAAATCATCTTCTATCCCGCCTTGTATATGGTAACCGATATCTTATAAGCAATGAGTACAAAGGAGGACCAGTCAAATGTCCATGTCTGAAGCCATTAGATTGTGCATCCCTTATATATTACGGACAAACAGGACTTGGTAAGTATTTGTGCACTGCATTAAACAATGAATATTTACATTTCCAATGTCTTTGTTTGAGATATAATTACAAAAAGTTAATGTACTTCATTATACTTTTGTAAAAATGTTTCCTATATACAGTTCAGAAGGTAAAGTAACTATCCTTTACAGTCTTCGCATAGCAAAGCTATACCCTGGGGTATAATTTTTGTTAATTATACCTCTGTGAATTTGTTCTATATAAAAATACTACAAATAAACATGCTATCTTTTCCTAACAGCCCCTACCGTGAAATAGTTTTTGTGCTATCTGCCCATGGTGAAATAGTCATCAAACTATTCACCAGCAGCATTCTGTTTCCCTTGCTTTTCATCTCGGAAAACTTCTGATTTTATACGGATTGTGACATATACATTATGATGTAACAAAAGTAAAGTCAGCATCAGTGCAATAAAACATCTGTTTACTGACTATTTGGACAATAGCAAGTTTATTGTCCCCCTCGACAGCAAACTATTTCCCTCGGCTGCGCTTCGAGAAATAGTTTGCTGCCTTGTCCTTATAGCCAGTAAATACCGATACGTGTATACTATCCATCCTCAGAAAATTTTCATGCAATTGTTTTCGCAAATTTTGATTTCCAGCGATAAATCTTTAAACTGATGATGTCATAATGACTTCAGTAGCATTGTGACGTCATCAAGATTTCAGATTATTCTTGCAGAATTATCTTACTTCAAAAAAATTCAAACCTCAGAAATTATATTATACATCAGTATAATAAAACGCTTATCCACTGGTTGTGAGTTGGGATAGATCTTTTATCAAACCCTTGACAGGAACTATTCCCTGTCGCGGGTTTGATAAAAGAGCTATCCCACTCACACCCAGTGGATAAATGTTATTTCTCCATCAATGTCCTGTTTCATCGATAGGCGTAGTTAAAAAAAAAATCACGTACAGGGCGGGACAAATAGGGACAAGAAGCAGGGCTTCTTGCACGTGGATAGGCAGAATCAATACCAATCCATGTAAATATCAAGAATAAATGTCAGATTGTCTTATTTCATGACGATGATCAATCGGTTGGCTTGCATAATAATTTTGTGCATAAATGCCTGTGGGGTTTATGCAAATTATCATGCAAGCCAATCAATTTATCACAACATGAAATCAAAAAATAAGACAGTTATTCCTTAATTAGATTTAAATTGATATTTTTGAGTGTCCTATCACATCAGGACACCCATGTAATAGAAAAGAAAGAGATTAATCTAGGTTTTAGGGGAAACTATCCTTTCTGAAGAAATCGGGAAAATGAGTCTGGGGATGATTACAATTGAATTTCATAGAGTAGCAAAGTAAAGCCATATTTCTCATCTATTTATCAATTTTTATATTTTCAGTTTCTATGAAGGAAAAACAATTATTTGAGCCTTTATTATTTTAAGGGGATTTTTTAACTCACCAAATTAGTGATTACACAAGTACAATATTTGCTCTCGCAATATTTTCAGATGTTTTTTGGCGCAATTCCATTGCATGAAGTTGCCTCTCAATTTTAGTTTTCATTGTGACGTCACAATATGTTGTTCATTGTTGAGTTATTAATTGCATTCAAAAAAACACGACTGGTGAAGGCCAGGTGTTCGGCTGAAATATTTCAAAAAGTGTTTGAAAGGTTTTTATTATATAATTATATATAGATAATCCAATAAAAAGTCTCAGTGGTCAGAATTAAATACGTAAAATAAAAATGAAAAACACGAAAAACTTCAGTAAAGCTTTAGGCCTTTCATTCCATCTTCAGAAGCTTTACAAAATGAACAGCTGTTAGTAGTAACATAGTAATGTTACACATTAATTGGCGGAGTGTATGACGTCGTTATTATGAAGTCAAATGTACTATGACATCATAGTTAACAGCTCACTGCGTACAGGTAAAAGTATAGAAAATTTTTAAGATCTCAATAAAGTGCATAATTGAAATACTTAACATCAGATTGTTAAGTTGGTTTTAAAGTACAAATAAAATGTTTTTCTTTTTGGTTTAAAAATTTCATTTCCTCGTTCTTCTTTATAAAACGGAAATATCATAAATTTCATTTGTCCACACACATCTAAATGTTCACTTAGTGGTATTTGTCTATACTACGGAGTGCTAATCTGTGGCTTGTGAGTACGAACCTGGGTAGGGAGGGTGTTACTGGTCTCACATATGTAATATTCACTACACTCTGAACAGGTTATCACATATAAAACATTTTGTGTATCACACGACATATTGGCATTCACTGTAAATCTTAGGCCGTTAAAGTTATAACAAGTTCCTTCAGTTAGAAAGTCACAGGTTCCGCATCGAGGATTTTCACATTTAGTCTCTGAATGGGTTCCTTCAAAATTAGAGTTACACAGTAGTCTCTTCAGGTTCTTGGGTTGATGTAATACTTTGAAAGAGAAAAATTGATCCTTTTCTTCTAAAAAAAAAAACTTCCAGCACAAAATATAATTCCTTAATATTAAATGTTTTTGGTTTAATCACTGGGTTTTAATTGAATATAGTTTAGATTAACATTATTCATAGAATTCAAATTTATTGTAAGAAGTAATAAAACATTATGTAGATTTATGTAACTCAGGTGACCTATTACAATCTTTTCATCTTTCATAGTCGTTGTTTGTTGGTCATAAAATTTTGAATATTTTTACCTTCTTCCCTGGGACCACTGTATCAGTATTTCAAACAAATTGAGTATACAGTATCCGTGGGTGAAGGGGAACAAAAATTGTGAATTTCATGGTCCATGTCCCACTAGGGCCTGAGGGATGGGGCCAAAACCACTAAAATTAATGGAATCTTTAAAAAATCTTCTTCTTTCAGAGTTCTTGAAATCTTTCGGTCCTGTCGGCAAGACCGATAAAAACAACCAAGGACCGATAACTTTACGTTCTGTGTCAGTCAAAATGACCGGTAGATGTTGAGAAAGCAATTTGCGAAAATCCGACTAAATTTCGTACGAATTCCCTATAACTGACCGATCATAATCTGTTAAACGCTTTTCAGTATCTCGTAATGGCTTCTTCGATGAACGCAAGTCCTAAACTATGATTTATTAATTGTTTTAACAAGTTTTTGACGGCGATAAGGTGTTCGCCAGGTGAGAAAAATCGAACTAGATTAAAAACTTATGAAGAAAATTTACCTCCCATGAGAATTCAACGAAATTTGTTATACGATGATAAAATTCGCATGAAGTATGCAGTGTGTATATGACGGGGGTGCGAAATGAATGATAATAAAATTCAAATACAGTTTTAATCTTCTTAAAATTATGTTTAATTATTTTGTTGGACTGATAAAAATCTGTCTGGACCGACACACTTCCTGTGGCAGTCAGTCCAAATGACTGACAGTGGAAAAAAGAGTTCAAGAACTCCTGTCTTTACTCCTCGACATCAATTAAGGAGTCAAATTGTTGGCATGATTGTAACTATACCAAAATTATGAATGTTATGGGGCCTGGGTCAGGGGTTTTGGTGTTAGGCCCTGAGTGCCCAGTAAAGGACAAAATTTGCAGCTCTCCACTGGCAAATGATGACGTCTCCATATGAGCCGAAGTGATGAGCTTTTCAGATCACATTGTCATTTTGTCTGTCGTCCGTCCAGCTGTCTAGCTGTCCATCTGCTTAGCTGTCTAGCTGTCCGCCGGTCTGTGAACTTCACATTTTCGACTTCTTCTGAAGAACCACTGGGCCTTACACAAGGGGAAATAATTATGAAAAAGACAAAAATAGGGTGGGGTCATTAAAAAATCTCAAAAACCACTGGACCAGAAAAGCTGAAACTTAATGTGGAAAGATCCCTGGGTAGTGAAGATTCTACATTGTAAAAATCATGACCCCTGGATGTAGGGTGGGGCCATAATAGGAAATCAAATTTTAACATAGAAAGAAATAAGAAACATTTTTAAAATAAAAGTAATTACTATTTATTAGTTTTGATGTTTTATTTAGTTGCACCTTTGTTTCATTTATTAAAAGTATAATGAGCAATTATATTTTCACTCTTAATTTTTGTAAGAAAATTGATAACACCTCTTAGAGCCATAAAATATATTTGTGAATTGGCACCTTCTCTGAAAAACCCAGCGGGGGTATTTGTCCCTTTTAGACAGTTTTAGTTTAAATGGGTGGCACTGTAGCTCTTTGGTCCTCCATCCCATTTTTAGCTCACCTGAGCCAAAGGCTCAAGTGAGCTTTTCTGATCACAATTTGTCCGTTGTCTGTCGTTGTCGTTGTCGGCGTTGTCGTCGTTGTCGTTGTTGTCGGCGTTGTCGTTGTAAACTTTTCACATTTTCATCTTCTTCTCAAGAACCACTGGGCCAATTTCAACCAAACTTGCCATAAAGTATCCTTAGGTGAAGGGGATTCAGGTTTGTTCAAATGAAGGGCCACGCCCTTTTCCAAGGGGAGATAATTATGAATTAGAGAAAAATTAATGGCATTTTTAAAAAATCTTCTTCTCAAGAACCACTGGGCCAGGAAAGATGAAACTCATGTGGAATCATCCACCAGGTAGTGTAGATTCAAGTTTGTTCAAATCATGACCCCTGGGGGTAGGGTGGGGCCAAAATGGCCGATCAAAGTTTTACATAGGAATATATGGGAAAAATCTTTAAAAATCTTCTTCTCAAGAACCACTGGGCCAGGAAAGATGAAACTCATGTGGAATCATCACCAGGTAGTGTAGATTCAAGTTTGTTCAAATCATGACCCCTGGGGGTAGGGTGGGGCCAAAATGGCCGATCAAAGTTTTACATAGGAATATATAGGAAAAATCTTTAAAAATCTTCTTCTCAAGAACCACTGGGCCAGGAAAGATGAAACTCATGTGGAATCATCACCAGGTAGTGTAGATTCAAGTTTGTTCAAATCATGACCCCTGGGGGTAGGGTGGGGCCAAAATGGCCGATCAAAGTTTTACATAGGAATATATAGGAAAAATCTTTAAAAATCTTCTTCTCAAGAACCACTGGGCCAGGAAAGAAGAAACTCATGTGGAATCATCACCAGGTAGCGTAGATTCAAGTTTGTTCAAATCATGACCCCCTGGGGGTAGGGTGGGGCCAAAATGGCCGATCAAAGTTTTACATAGGAATATATAGGGAAACCTTTTAAAATCTTCTTTTCAAGAACTTCAAATCCATGCTTAGTGATATTTATATGGAATCATCCTCAGGTAGTGTAGATACATGTATGTTTAAACCATGACCCCCTATGAGGTTAAAATTCAAGCCCCCCCCCCCCCCCCCCTCCGACTCAGTAAACTTTCAGTTCGGATCTGATATGTGCTTTTTCCTAGCAAATTGCTCAGGTGAGCGTGTGGCCCCTGGGCCTCTTGTTTTTCTTTCAGACCAGTGAGCTACAGATTTGCAGCTAGTTACTTTCACACCAACATCAACAGATCAAGCATCAAAATATTTCAGAGTGAACATGATTTGTGTATTGCGTCCTGTGGGTTGTAATGCTTGACATTGCCACAGGGTACATATTTGTTTATTAAAAAAAAATTCTCTTTTATTAGGATGTGAGGAAATTTGGTATGGTCATCCTGATGTAGTTTTGGTTCCTCCACGCCTTTCATACGTTCCACTCTGCTTTATTAGTGATGATCCTGAGGATGAATTGAAAGAGGATGAAGAAATTCTCACAGAAGATTGCCTGCAGGAGAATTGTAGTTCGACTGACATATGTGAAGTTAATGGTGCAAAATTGATATTTGAAAAATGTGCTGAACAGATACTCAGTCAAGCTATTACAGTTTCTTTTTGTGAAGGAAATGTAGTTTTAACAGATGGAGAAGGGTTGTGTGGTCCTATACTGGTGCCATCATTGGTTTTAACTCCTCTCCATTATTACATTGTAATGTATGATTATGAAAATGACATATTGTTAAGTAGTGGACATCAACCTGCATCATTGTGGGATGAAAGTGGAGTGAGATTCAACTTGTCTGCTGTTTTGCAAATTTGGATGGTTCTCAATCACCGGTTTTTTGGCCCAAAATTAAATGATACACTTTTGAAAGACTTTTCCCATAGTTGCAACTTTCATAAAATATTGAAAGAGCTGCAGATGTTTGATAAAACAAAGGACATATCCTACAGTCCATCATTTAGACGAAAAGAAACAAAAGATAAAGTGAACAAAAAGAAGCATTTCATGCTTTATTCAGAATATATTAAGTTGGATAAATGAAAAATTGAAAATGTCCTTTGTTTTGGTAACAACATGTTAAAACCTTGTTCTCAAAAAACTGAGTTGGTATGTAGTTAGAATAGTTAAAATTAACATATGGAGATATTAACGGACAGCAATCATGATCAGAAGTCCATAAAACAATTCAAAATTCAATTCAATTCACTTAATTTATTGACTATTACCATGTCGGCATACAGTCATGAACATCAGTAACATAACATAAATTAACACAATTAATACAAGCATATACAAAGTAAGAAATATGAGGTGAACAAAATTGTGTATTTCTCAATATTAATATTCATTTTTGACTTTCTTTTCTGATGTCAAAGCACTTTTTCAAGAAACAACATATCCTTCTAGCAGTTGAAATATTTGTAGAATTGACAATTTTTCTAATGGGGTTATCACTAGTATATGTGTTTACATTTAATATATCATTATAAGTGCATCTATATTGATCATACTTTGTACAATATATAAAGAACAAAATGTTTTTCGTCTTCAACAAACAATTTACATGAATAACATAAATGTTTTTCTCTAGGAATAGGGGGTTTACAGTATCTACTCGTTTCAATATACAGTGGGTGGGCACTGATCCTTAATTTTGTTAATAAAGATCTACAACTTTTTTCCAGGGGTAGTTTTAGATAACTTTGCAGTTTGTATTCATCTTGATTCTGACACAATTTTGCTATAAAATGCTAACTTTCCAGAGTCTGATTTGCTAACATTTTTCAGTTGTTCATATATCTTGTTTTGGTAATGCTCTTGTAATTTGTTTTCCAAAGTTATGTGAGATATTTCCAAAGAACCAGTATTTAATTTTTGTAGTAATGAAGACAGTTTCTTTTTGCCAAGGTATTTTAGATACAAGATTTTTGTCTTCTTTAAATGCAGAAACCACTAAATAATTGTTATAATCATGTTTGCATTCCATTTCCTTTATAGTCTCATATAATATTTTAACATATTTTCATAACATAAATAGTACATGTACAACATGTACAAAGGAAAACGACCCAACTCACATAAAACAGCTAGATTTGATGCCTTTCTATGTACCCCTAGTATATCTTTAAGTATCAAGTGCTGTGTTTTTTTCAAAAGGAAACTGGTGTGAAGACATTAAATCACATTTTAAAGTCAGTTATCCATATTTCAGATCCATATGTTATAATTGGTATTATCATTGACTGATGTAATTTCAGCATAATTTCAGCAGAAAAATTAACATTTGCAGGAAAATTTGATTTGAAAGCGTAATATGCTTTTCTAGCACGTTCTGATAGCTGTTGAGCGGCAAAATTCATTTTCCCATCAGATCTAAACACAACACACAAATATTTATTAGGGCCCCGCAAGGATTTGCGGGTGCCCTATAGTAATCACTCTGTCTGTCCGTCTGTCATTCTTCCGTCCACACATTTTCTGTTTTTTCCTAATGATTTTTTTATGGTTGCTCAATTAAGATCAAATTTGCTATGGTAGTTCAATAGGAAGAAAAACATATTTTGATGCTAAGTTTGTTTCTCTATGTCTCCTGGTTTGGAGCTGGGTGGAGGGGTAGATGCATTAACTTTATATAAAAATGCATTGGCAAAGAGAGATAACTTCTGAAGATGTTCCCATTGTAAACTGAATGCTGCTATGAGTCCCTTGGGATTAATTAGCTCTCCTCCTGAAGAAAATCCAAAGCATTATCTTTATCTGTCACATTGAGATTAATTACCACCTCTGTCTGCAAATGAAGTTAAGTCAATTTGGAATGCTATGAACACTCTGAAATGTGGATTTAAATATAAATGTTTATACTTTATTTTTGTTAAAATAGTTATGATTTCGTTGAATTCTAAAAACAAGAAATAGATTAAAGAAGATATATTTTTTATTTTTACTTTCTTTCCTTTATGTAAATTCAAGAATATTATTATGTAATTAATTTTTAAGGTAGTTGTATAAAAACCCCATTCTATCATTAATACTGAAAAAGTTCTTATTGTATCTCAAGAAGAAAATGATGAGAGAGGTACAATTAATCCCTTAGGTTTAATTATCTAGCCTGCTGCAGAAAATTTAGTAGGCTTTTCTTTATCTGTCACTTAAAGATTAATGAAAACCTTTGTCTGCAACTGCTGTTTGTTATGAAGTTAGGGTCAAGCCCTCATGATATTTGCATTCATTGAAGGCTGGCATTTTATATAACATAAGCTTCATTATTGTTTAAATATACATTTCAACGTTAAGCTGTTCTTTACTGCCTAATGTAAATACAAGGTTATTATTTACAGGTTTTTCAATATTCAGGAATTATCTTGAAATTTTAAGAATACAGTTGCTGTTGCTTATTCTTCATCATTTTTTAATCATTCCGTAAGCTGCACCCTTATAATTCTACCCCATGGCGGGGCCCTTGCTGACTGGTCAGTTTTCTAGTATTCATTTGTTATGTTAATCATTTTGTGATTATAATAAAACCTAAATGATGCTTCCTCAACAGATGTTTTCATATAAACACACAATTTCCAGTCTGAACAAAATTTTCCTATACACTTTTGTAGACCAACTTCTGATTCTGATACAAGGACGAAATCATCAGCAAAAAATATATGATTAATTGGCATAGTATCTAGATAAGCAGGATATGTATTTACATTCTTAAAATAATTCACAAAATCATTAACAAATATATTGAAAAGTGTTGGACTTAAATTATCCCCTTGCTTGATTCCTCTATTGGCTTTAAATTTCTCGCTCATTTGATTGTCTTTTTTACAAGAATAGTATGTGTTTGAATACATGTCTGTTAAAAGTTTGAGAAAGTTACCACCAATGCCCTTTTTATTCAATTTGTATAAAAGTGCGGATCTCCATACAGTATCAAATTCCTTTGAAAATCTACAAAACACACATATAAATTCTGTTTCTTTGCGTAAAGATATTTGTTTACAAGTGTTTTTAATACAAATATTTTGTCTGTGGTCCTGTGACCTTTTCTAAATCCAGATTGATATTGGCTATTTCTTCTGCTATACTCTTGTAAAAATTTAATTTAAGATTTTCCTTAATTTAATATAATTTTTTCTACAGTTTGCGAAAGCATGTTTTAGTTCACAGTTGTTCCGATATTTGTGTACTTTCTGTCCTAAATTTCTAACTTCCTTTCATAGAAGTAGACAATCTGTATTCACCCAATTTGGATTTTGTTTATTTTTTTCTTATTGATTTTGTAAATTTTGCAGGTTTAAATGGAACACTTTTATTTGTTGCATTAATTATAATATTTGACAGTTTATTGACAAGATCATTTGAATCATATGTGTTATCATCCTGTATTTCATGTAGTAAATTATTCAATATAAGTATTTGATTTTTTTGTTTCTTCCTCATTAACAGCTTCTACATTTTGGTTTTTACAAGTGCTTGACCAGAGGTATTTCCCCTTTAAAGAGTGTATTTAATATTTTTTGTTACAAAACAGGTCCATGTTTATATGTACACTTGCAGTTATTAGACTCTGATCTGATATTTCTGTTGGAGGTAATACATTAAAATGTTCGATCGTAAGGTGCAACTGACTTGATGCCAACATATAGTCAACAGTGCTTGAACCATTAGAATTAAAAAATGTGAAATAGCCAAGTGAGTCACCTAGAAATCTAGGGCTTTCACACTTCACATATGTAATCATTGCTACAAGTCCTTTCTTAAAAAACCAACACCTTTGACCCTTTTGACCTTGGGGTTTGACCTACCTTTCAAATATAACTTTTGAACATGTGTTGCTAGGGCTTTTATATTTCACGATTGTATTTCTTGTGAGAAGACCTTACTTTGGGTGTTAATATATATACCGTATAAGCAGAATTTTAAGCGAGGATTTAATTTTCAAATTGGCTTTAATAGCGAGCATGTTGAGATCACTAAAATTGAATATCATTTTTAAAAATTAATTATGTTGTATTTGTAATGGCTTCTTTGGTGAGCTTTTGAAAATCGCTAAAATTCTTCTCGCTAAAAATAACCTTATTTTAAGGCCAAAATCGCTAAATTTGCGTCTCGCTAAAATTTCCACTTATACGGTATTTTATTTGCATTTATGAAAAGTTTAATCTTTGCAATGATGCAGACATGCCTACCCTTCCGCTTTGGGCGTAATTTTTCGCTTTTTACCATAAAATTACGCTATTACGCCTCTTATATTAATTTTACGCTGTTGATGTTTTCGTTAAAATACAATTATGAACGTCTAAATTTAGAGTTAAAGTACGACCTTCTGAAATGAAATGAGTAGTTCCTAAAAAGTTATTTAAAGAGGACTACTTCGATAACGTACGTAATATACTTTGCAGTTACATGTAAACTGGCGAAGATTCGAAAGAAGACGAGAAGGAACTACTTACGTTAACTATAAAATGATATCGCAATAAATACTTTCTATGCCCCCTTTAGTTTATTTAACATCGCTTAAAACAAGATATAGAGAAACGTGAGTTTTAAAAAGATAAAATGCAATGCTAAACATTACGATTTGTTTAAACATGCAGAAGCAAGCCTTCAATTAAGTGATATGATATAAACTGACCAAAATGTATCACTAAGTATGTATTTTTGAATTGAGTTTTATCTAGGATATTGGTATTTTTTACAACACATTTTTTGCTAAGAGATGAAAAGTTTATGCCAGTTTTGTTAAGTAATATACAATTTCGGTTGTTGTAAAGGAAAATAAAGTATTTTAGTAAAACAAAAAAGGAAAACATGATTGATAGTACGCTTTTACCCCTAAAATTCCACCAAAAATACATTAAAATTGCGCCTTTGCAATGAAAAGGGTAGGCAGGTCTGATGATGCCATACGGGGCATCAATGTTTCACAAACAATGTCGTTTATCTTTTTTTTCAATATTGATTACATTTGAAAGCCAATAAAAAAAACTTTGATTTCAAAAAATAATTGAACGAGGAGATTGATCTGCATTACTTAATTTAATTTTTCTTTTCATAAAAATGGAAGAAATTATTAACGACACATGTTCCAGGGCACGCTAGATATATTGAAGTTATCGTTTTAATGGGGGAGAACCATTTCCCTGTATAATTTTAGCAGGGCTTATTGCTCAAAGAGCAATTGCCGGCTTATGTGATCCTGTTCAAGGCAGGATGTTAACCCCAAAGTCGCTATTTTAAAGTTACGTGCAAAAATATAGTTCTTACTCTCAACCGCTTTTGAGATAATACAAACGCTAAATAAAGCAACAAAAATAAAACAAAGTTTTATCTATATAAAATAAACATTAGTATAGTAATGACTTTGAAAACTTCATAAGTCAAAGAACATAGTTCATTAGCGTAAGGATTTTTGATAATCAGTGTTACCGTAGTTCTCTACACATACGAGGTAAAGCAGGAGAGGGGACCAGACTGGCCTGTTTGTTTACATTCAGCTGCGGTACCAGATTAATTCTGATTCTGCCAAAATCGGACCGTGGTAATAGGATTGAAAAACTCACTGTCAGTGTCTTATCATTTATATTGATAGTTTTAAAATTATTTTTTCATCAGAATATAAACGTTATTCATGTAAGAAATCCATTCTACTCTGTAAATGAGCCCGGCTCTCTGTACTTCTGAGTACTTTGTACGCATTTACTAGCATTATAATCTCATCTTTGCTCAACAAACATGACATCAAGTTAAAGCAACCTATCCTGTCATAGGCGTCGGTGGCAATTGGAAAGAGAAGGGGAGAATTGAAAAGGAGGCTAAACCATAAAAAAAATTAAACCCCATTTTCCAATGCCTATTTAATATCTATCCTTGCAAAAAGGGAACTACCCCCTCCGCCCTAGCCCCCACCCCACCCCCAAGATCAGACGCCAATGCAAGTCCAATCTAAAACTAAAGCTCAACACCAGATAGATCTGCCTTTGGATTTCGCTGGTTTGATCTATGAAAATTACTGTCCGTGGCACTTATTTTGGAAAAAAATCTTTCGCAGTAAAAAATTATCACAACACAATTAAACCTATAAACTTAAGGCAGGCCAGAAAGTGCCCAGTGATGACTCAGAATGAATTTGACAAATTGAGTCCGAGTTTCGGTGCATTCACAGGGAGTTCCGAATGACATCATCCTTCGAGATCGCCATAGTATCAAAATATTGTGACCGTCTTCTTAAAGGAATAAGGAATCATTTAAGCATGGTGATTACCTAGGTATAAACAAAAGGTGGGAGACAGATTAAAAATTCCAATAAACTGCACATGATCGTCCCTCGCCATATTTCTGATGTCGGGGAGGGAACCATCATAACATAAGATAAAGTTGTCAAAACGAGAAACCAATCTTATCTAAAACAAACAAATTATCAGACATTTGAGATGTATTTTGTCCGGGACAAAATATACCCTTCGAAAATATGTTTTCGTCAAAGAAATTCAAGTGTTTGTATAAGAAGTGACAAGTGATTTTTCTGATAGTCCTGTATAAAAATTTAAGGACAGTGGTGGAGGAATGAAAACGTGAATGCTATCAGTTCCCTTCAGCTGTTCAAACTTTTAGTGATAAGACAATGTCCGTTTATTGATTATCTAGTATATTCATAAAGTTACCAGCACTTAATTCCACGTGAATATTTTCTTTGCCGTGGATAGTTAATTGACTTCTAAACTAATTATATAGGTTCATATATTTCCAACATTCAGTGGAATTTTTAATGTGATAACAAGTTTTCTGGAAGAAGGACAATTTTATTCTTTTATTTATTTCATATTTCACGCCATGGGATTATTAAACATGGATATCTTTCTGATTGTATTACTGACTTTTGCATTTTTACTGGAATCTGTAAATGGACATGGGAGACTCTTAGATCCACCGTCAAGATCTAGTATGTGGAGATTCGGATTAAGTCCAATTAAAAATTATAACGACAACCAACTATCGTGTGGAGGATTTGCCGTAAGTGAAAAAGAGTGCAAACTACCTTAAAATGTTTATCATTGGAACTTTTTTATTTCACTCCATTTTTATGAGCAATTGATACATGTAACCAATACTTATGGTTCCTCTTCAACCCACGCATTTTAGAAATTTGTTGCAAATCTGAAAATTTCTCGTGATGTCTGCTATTGTAAAGTGATAATAAAATAAGTATAATGTTGAAATGGATTCGATTTTGACATGTTAAATCATAAAATGTCCTTCCCAAACAAATACTTAGTAACAAAATGAAAGATACTTAAAAACTTGGAAGTAAAAATTTTCAAACTGTTCATAAGAAAAGTTAAGCTACATATAGTAAAAAATCTTATTTTCTGACTATAATTTTGTTTAGAAAAAATTTCATTTTACAAACATTTCTAAGTTTTCGCTTTTTTATTTAATATAGTACGTTTTAGTACAGGTAAGAGGAAAATCGTAGTATGTGAACCTATATCAGAATCCATTGTTTTTGCAAGCTGAATATTTTTGTAAATGTTTGTTCGTGTATCTTTTTTGGCGTCTTAATCCCCTGATTTTTAATATATCATTAAAGTACATATTATATATTGAACGAAATAATATATCTAAGATAAAAGCATTAAAAACCTTTCTGTTTAAATATGTTTAACATTGAATGAATTCGTCTGATAATAATCTATTAAAAGTTATTAATATCCCATTAAAACTGTCATAGCGGCAACTTGAAATCAACGGCCACTCTAGATCTTACCCTATTTATTTTCACTGTTTTAATCGGTCACTCGTGAAAAATGGCTAGTATTTTTATATGATTAGGTGCACTGGAATCTTTGCTTTATCAAATAAAATTTTAAAAAAGAAATATATGAACGGCAACAAGCGCAAAAATTCTATGGGTTTCTTTTTTTTTTCCTTTTCATTGAAACATTTTATGCGTACATATATGTAAATTCAAACATTTTAAAAGCTTTTATGGAAACTATTCTCTTTCATTCCTTGGTCATTAATTAATTGAATTATAAAATTTAGTGTATTGATTGATAAGTTAAAACAAGTTTCCCTCTTATCCCAATAATTATTGGCCTTCCCAAAAGTAAGTTTTTTTTAAATACAGCTAAAAATATAACATTTAGGGAGATTTTGATTCCAGTTCCCAAACAGCAAGTTTATTTCCCGAGGTGCAGCCGACTGGAATTTTTCTGACTCCCTCGGTAATATACTTTTCCCGTATAAACTAGGTCCCTTCTTATATATAATTTTAAGTCAGCTTAACTTAGCCCCGGGGAGGGGGGGGTCTATACTTTTTAGATTATTTAAAGATACTGCTGGGTGTTCCAAATACATGTCAGTTCATCAAACTGACGCACAGTTTTGCAGGGAAGATTATCAATCTTTTTACGAGGATTTTAAGGGATTTTGTAAAATATATCAATTTAATATTAAATATTAGAAAAGCAGGAGAGGTATGATTAATATTTTTTTTCGTATTATATACAATACGCAATCGACCTTAATCAGTTATTATTGTTTTTACAGTTACATATAGTTTGCATGTATCAGTGTAACGATTAATATTTCCCAAGCAAATTAAATAAATTATTATTTAAAAATAATCTCAATTTCATCCATTCTGAAGAGTAGCTCAAAACATGTACTAGTATTGTGTTGTAGTGGAAATCCAATAAAGAAAAAGAACAAAACTTAAAGCCTTCGTGAACAGCATCCAACAGTTTTCTGATTTTAGCGAGAGTTACTTCCCGTTGGTTGCCATATTGGAGGTCGACGCGGTGATTTTCCCTCTTTATCTTACTAAGTTTAAGAGGATGTAGCAGAAATATTTGGTGGGAAATCCTTACTAAATATTTTTTTTAAAATAAAGGAGACTTCCAAAAATTTATATTCATCAGAAAAATAATGATTCCTAATTGCAACTAGCAAATATAAAATTTTTTAATTGGTTGAACAATGAAGGGATATGAGCATTTGTACCTCCAGTATGGCGGCAAACGGGAAATAACTCTTGTTAAATTCTGGCCTATCGAAAACTATCTATTCTGTAAAAATCTTTGTTGCAGACAAAATATATCACTTCTTTATGATTTAGAATTTTTTTTTCCTTTTTTCTTTTTTTTTTTTTTATTTTTTAATGAAATAAAACAATATATTTTTTTTTATTACAGAACCAATACCTTTACCAGCACGGAAAGTGTGGGGTATGTGGCGACCCCTATCAGGGACCCCGCGAAAACGAGGCTGGCGGGAAATATGCTCGGGGATTCCTCTCCCGGCGTTACGTAGAAGGACAGATGATTGACATCGTTGTAGAGGTCACCGCTCTCCATTACGGCTGGTTCGAGTTCAGGATCTGTCCGAACAATGATATCAATAGAGCGGTCACTCAGGAGTGTCTAGATAAACATCTGCTGGTGTTGTCAACAGGTGCTACCAGGTATATTGCAAAAGGCAAACAACAACAATGTTGAAATGGTAGATAAACAAAACAGTAACAAAACATAAGAAAATAAACAACCAGAAATATAAATTATCAAAATAAAATAAACCAAAAATTAAAAAAAAAAATTCCCCGTACAACCAGAAATTCCATTTTGTGATTAAAGTATACATACATGTATATTTTGATTAATATTAATCATTTTGCCCCCCTCCTTTCAAGATTACTGGATCGGCTACTGATGCGATGCCTTTTCTATAGCAAGAATAATATAATCTTAGATTGATATACAAATTGCTGATGTATTTTGATAAAATCTGAGAGCACTTGTGAAGAAATCAATCTGAAGAAGAGTATTCTGGTAAATTGTTGCATGTAACAACATCAAAATTTAAATTGAAAGAGTGAAGCTCTTAATCATATATTTGATCCCTTAAGCTAATCATGATAAAGAATTAAAAAGGTGCCTACTTTGAAGTTCATTTATCGTTTTATATATACATTACTGGCTTTTTTTCTTAAATCAAAGGTTTACGGAAGTCACTTCTACCGGGAAGTACTTGCTTCATGCGCAACTTCCGGCTGGTTTGACTTGCTCACAGTGCGTTGTCCAGTGGAAATGGCATACAGGTACATTACTTGAAGTAACAATGTTTGATGCATTTTATCAAAATGTTTCATTTATCATTTCCTTTTCATTTTCGCAATAAGGTTTATCACTATAATTATAGTACATACAACATACTTTAATACAGAAGAGTAGGAGAATACTTGTTTAGAAAATATGGGCACAGGAAAGATAATACATGGAAATTACAATAAATAAATTAATATTGCAGATAAAAATGAAGTCAACAACAATGCATTAATTCATTCTTAACACTTGAAATACTGTATGCAGGGAAATTTTTGACCCTGTATTATTTTCGCCCTTGGCACAAGTGGGCGAATCTAAAACGGGGTGAATTCAAAGAACTAAGTTAAACTCTTTAACAGAACTGGGACTGGACAAACTTAAAACGGGGCATATTTGTAAGCAAATGTAAAAGGGCGAAAATAACTTTGTATACAGCATACAAACAGACATAATTAGCATATCTATGGCACGCCAAATTCACAAAAATGAGATAAACCTAGTTTCACATTTGATAAACTAGGTTTATCGACTGTAAACTATAGTTTACAAACCGTAAACTATAGTTAACGATTCGTTAAGTATAGTTAACGATTCGTTAAGTATAGTTTTCATCTGTAAAACAAGATTTAACGGTTGTTAACTATAGTTTACGAATAATAATCTAAGTTTATGTGTCTGTAATAAGCGTTAACAATAGATTTTGTTGATAAACATAAATTCACGTTTGTAAACTATAGTTTACAATCGTAAACTATAGTTAAGAGTTGTTAATCATAGTTTCACAAATCGTGAAACTATATTTATCAGATCGTTAACTATAGTTAACGGTTTGTAAACTATAGTTTACGCATCGTGAAACGGTATTTATCAGATAATCTATGTTTTGCAATCGCAAATGATTGTTTTCGGTGTTAAGTATAGTTTACGGTTGTGAAACATAGATTATCGCGTTAACTATGGTTTACAGACGTGAAATATAGATTAACGTTGTTAACGGTTTGTAAACTATAGTTTACAACCGATAAACCTAATTTATCGATTGTGAAACTATGATTATCTCATTTTTGTGAATTTGGCGTGCCATACATATCGGTACAATGGAGGTGATCAAAACATTGTTACATATAACAACGCAATGGCGCTCACAGCGAGTTGTAGACATAAAATCGTCCATCCCACTTGCTAAAATGCTTCAGGTTTTATGAAATTTTATCTCGGGGCCAACTGTATTTATATCCCAACAAGTTTTCAAAAATCTTATTTGTAATTACATGTAAGGAATCTCCGTTGAATTTAAAGTCCAAGAGACTTCCAAAAATCCTAATTTTCTGTATACACTGTATTATTCTCGCAATTCATCCAGTTATATATATATATATAGATTTTATAACGAAACTTTTTCCTATATTGCTCACAATGTATAACGTTTTCAATGACAATTTGTCAGGAAACAATTTCGGATTGGCACCAGACGGACACAGATGCATGGGATGCGGACCTCAGGAAGAATTTTACGGATGTTCTGACGTCACAATTACTCCCAAAACTACACCTATGTATTATCCAAATTCGACGCCACACCCCGACACGCCTTCACCTGTTTACGTCACGCAGACAACGGAAATCATCACTCAACCACCCCCACAAACATCAACTCCACCTAAAAATTCTGGAGGATTTCCAATTAATATATTTCCAGGAGTGCCCCTCGTTAATCCAACAACGACAGAAGCCCCGCTTCAGCCTGGAACCCGTTGTTATGCTATTAATTTGTGGGCGGGAGATCCGGTTTTGAATGAGTGGTGTGCTACAAACTGTGCCAATGGAAACTGCCCGGCTTCCGCATGCGCATGTGCGTAATTACAGTCGACTGCGTCGTTTTCAAAGATCGATTACTGCTAACAAAATTGACATCAATATTCATTCGTATCTCTTAAGTTTTTGCATAAATGACGTGCTTGATGAAACAAAATAATTTTTTCACTCATTTTTACCATTGTAAAAATTGTAATATGTCTAATACAGTTATTTACCATTTTGTTATTTTATTTCATGGTTGTATTTATGAAAATTGATAATCATTCAAATCCTTCAAAATATAATAAAATCAACAACTTTTTAATTACTGACAAATCGTCTCAAGCTGTAGAAAAGCAAGTAAGAGGTGTCAAAAATATCCTAACATGGAGTGAGATGAAGGCTATTAAGTTAAACAATTTCTGCTAAATAAAATACATGTGTAAGGAAACAAAATGTATCTTGTGGCACGAAATTGCACAAAGATGAAAAATAGAGAGATTTTGTTTATCTAATCTTCATTTGCTATACAAGTCCCAAAAGGTTTTTTAGCATTTAGGTCACAGTCAAGGTCACAAGATTATTGACCTTAGTGTCGAGTGAAGGAACTTCATTAGTGGAGTATGCATACCAAATACGAAATCTCTATCTCTCACGGTTCAGAAGATATGGCGAAGGTTAAAGTTGACAACAGATAAACAGTTATACAGGACAAAAACAATGTACGCTTCCGAACTATCGATCGCGGGGTGCATGAAATAAATATATGTATTTTTTAAATGAATTTTTTATTTGCTAAACGACACCCAAGTAGCAACTTTTTCAAAGAAGAGAAAGAGGTTAGGGGAAACTTCCGGGTTAAAAAAAGGTGTATTATTTACCCATGCTACATTTGTACTATCTACTTAAACTGCTTAAACTGATAGATCCAAAACATATCGCAGCCGTCATGGGTTAACTATTTTATTTTTAAAAATAAAAAGCGAAAGACCAGGATAAACTTTAACATTAATTTTATGCTGTAAACCTACTATCACTCAAAGAAGGCAGATCTATGACATGCCAAATTCACAAAAATGAGCTAAACATAGTTTCACAGACGATAAACTAGGTTTATCGGTTGTAAACTATAGTTTACGGACTGTAAACTATAGTTAACAACGTTAATCTATATTTTACATCTGTAAATCATAGTTAACAAAATGATCTATGTTTCACAACCGTAAACTATACTTAACACCGAAAACAATCATTTGCGATTGCAAAACATAGATTTTCTGATAAATACAGTTTCACGATTGTAAACTATGGTTTACAACTCTTAACTATAGTTAACGAACGTAAATTATAATTTACAGACGTGAATCTATCTTTATCAACAAAATCTATAATTGTTCACGTTTTATTACAAATAAACTTAGATTAGCATTCGTAAACTACGTATAGTTAACAACCGTTAAATATAAATTTACAGATGAAAACTATATTTAACGAATTGTAAACTATAGTTTACAGTCTGTAAACTATAGTTTACAGTCTGTAAATTATAGTTTACAGTCGATAAACCTAGTTTATCAGTTGTGAAACTATGCTTAGCACGCCAAATTCACAAAAATGAGCTAATCATTGTTTCACTGTCAATAAACTAGGTTTATCGTGTATAAACTATAGTTTACGGACTGTAAACTATAGTTAACAACGTTAGTTTATATTGTGCATCTGTAAACCATAGTTAATGCGATAATCTATGTTTCACAACCGTAAACTATACTTAACACCAAAAATAATCATTTGCGATCGCAAAACATAGATTATCTGATAAATACAGTTTCACGATTTGTAAACTATGAATTACAAATCTTAACTTTAGCTTACGATCGTAAATTATAGTTTACAGACGTGAATCTTTGTTTATCAACAAAATGTATTGTTAACGTTTTATAACAAACAGATAAACTTAGAATAGCATTCGTAAACTATAGTTAACAACCGTTAAATATAGTTTTACAGATGAAAACTATACTTAACGAATTGTTAACTATAGTTTACAGTTTGTAAACTATAGTTTACAGTCGATAAACCTAGTTTATCAATTGTGAAACTAGGTTTAGCTCATTGTTGTGAATTTTGCGTGCCATACAGATCATTGAGGAAAATGTTAACGATGGTTTAACCTGCGTCACTTTCCAGAGAGGCCAATAAAATCCTCCGAGGGTGCTTTGGCGG